>NC_069077.1:140743113-141054942 GCF_025698485.1 Gossypium arboreum | reverse complement strand
GTGACGTTTCGAATTTGGGTCAGTCCAGCTAGCCGGGTTTAGGGTGCCACATTTTACATTTCAATACCAACTTCAGTGCTTACTCATTTGGCCCTTATTATTCGAATATAGACATGAGAATGGATAGCCAAATCTATATAACAAGTAAATCCACAATCCTTTGGGAATTGAGATTTTTTTTTTTTGCTATCTCCAATTACCCGGCTATGATGGCTTTGAGTATTTGCCCATGATCCTCAAGGAATTGGAGCTAGTAATTTATTGTACTGGTGACCCTATGACATGCCAACTATACTCGGATTACGTCTAACATCGTTTAATGGGACATTATCATCATAATCACCATTGTCACACATATCATAATATCAATGTATCAATATTTATATATATATCAAACACAATTTCGAATATTCATCACATATTTTAACTATCATCACATCAAATCCATCATTCAAAGTTTATAAAGGAAAGATACCATTACCTCGATGTATATTCATATTAGATTATAATGAAAATTTAGTTTACAAAAGCAATTTGAAATGGAATTATAGAAGCACAAACCGCAGTAACTATTCAATGTTCACCTTTTCTTTTCCCTTTGTCTTTGATGTTTCGCCGTCATCTTTCACTGAGTTCAATAATATAGTTTCAAAAAACTATCAGTTTTTCAATCAAATTCACATATTGGCATTAGTTAAACATAAATGTATTTTTATTCATTCTAGTCCTTATAAGCCCTATTAATCTGATGGCTCATAACCTTCGATTTTCCCAATTGAATTCAAAATCGACTTCATAAATATAGTACAAGGGGCTCCTATTATCATTATTTAAGATTAGACCTCAAAATTTCTATCCTTTACAATTGAGTCCTTAATAATACATAATTAATCAAATCATTTAAATTAAGTCCAACATTATTTGAATACTTCTTATTATATTTGTAGCATGTTCGAGCCATAAACTAGCTAGTTTCTAACATACATGTATTCTAATCTCTTAACATTCAAGTTCCTAAAACTCCAAACAATGGAAATTGAACCATAATTCCATTAATTCAATGATCAAGCAAATGGGCTTTAAGGATTTAGCATTAGCAATTAAAAATTTATCATTAATTCACGAAGAAGACTTAACAATTGCCTTAATTATGGATCGGTAATGGTAGAAAGCTTGAAGAAATTGGAAGAAGAGAAAATAGTTTTTCTCTTTCATCCCACTATCTTTCATATCTATCTATCTATATATATATATATATATATATATATATATATATACATGATTAACATGGTGTTTAATTTAGTTCACTTAAGTAATATTACCATGGATTCACAATGATTTAATTACTCCTAAAGTCCTTTGTTAAATTGCCATCTAAGACCTTGCTAAGTCATAAATCACTTACACTCATTTTGTCACATAACAATTTAGTCCTTGTATTATTTTTAATAATTGATTTAATTAATCAAATTCACTAATTTGACCCCCCTCAATTCTGTAACGTAATTGTTCTATTATAAATTATTTAATAATATGATTCATTAAATTCAGTTCAAAACCGAATTTTTCAATACCATTGGAAACCAAATCGTTACACCACAATCTGGGTTTTCAAACATGGGTCAAACATGTCCACAAAATCATTTAAGTCATTGCCAAATTGAAATGGTTGAAAAGATTTCCAACTCCAAATAAAGCAAGTTATGTTGCCTGTTGAAGTGTTAGCCGAAGTAACCATTTTCGTTGGCAATTCGACAGCTACTTAAAAAAACATTTGCCTCAGTAATAAAACCTCTATCAAGGTTGAACAAGCCTTCAATATCTACAGCACAATTCCATCTTCACAAAGTAAACTTTAATCCATCTTGATGTGCTTAAATCTCATCAAATCAATTATCCTTAATATAATGACACAAAAGATCGTAAATTTAGTCCATATATTCTTGGATTGCACATCTTAGTATACAAGATAAGTAGGTTGTACAGGAATCCTTGAAAAATCTTGTCCGATTCAATCTCTTATCCAATAATAAACACAAAATTAACTGCCCAAAATCCTTAAAAAAATGCAAGAAATATTTTGATCAAATATACCACAAATAAGACAAATTATAAGTCGACATAATGATAACTGAAATGAGCACTTCCACTGACACATATTCAATCACTTCAAACACTTACCTTATCCATGCTCATGCACCATAAAAAAAATTCCATTTTCTCTTAAAACAAACCCCATTCTCCCTAAAAAGTATGCCTCTTGAAAAACTGTCATTTCCTTATAAAATTACAATTATTTTAAAAGTCATTTCCTTGAAAAAGTCAACTATAAAAGCGGCAATGTCAAAAGATAACATCATATGCAAAAACAAAGTAGCACTATTTTTTAAGAAAAGAAAAAGGTCAACCAATGTTTTCCATTTCTCTTGACAACAACTATTTAGTATTTAAGTTTTACCTACTTTTTATATAATTTCTCACTAATCTTTAAATAGAAAAATAAATATATTTTAACATATTTAAATTCACGTTTTCTGCATTAACAATAATATTGATACCAATTAAATTAAAATTCAATTGACAGATTGACATTCTTTTAATGTGATATCTTTTTTTCTTTTTCTTTTTTTTTGTCTAATGTGATATTTGCATTTGACAAAATTACATATTTTTGATACCCAAATGCAATAATGTTAACTTTTTAATATTTAATTCGAGTTCTAGAATTGGTTGAGAAAAACTATTTGCTAATATTATTAGGTTTGTATTTTCATTATTTTGTTCATAAAATAAAATTAATTTTAATTGCAATTTATTTAATTTTTAAATAATTGTGATTTTTTGAGTTTTAAAATGATTGCTAATATTATTACTTATGATTCTTCATTAAATCAACCTTAAAACTTGAATTAAATATTAAAAATTCGCATCATTATTTTACTAAAATATATAACTTCTTGTCAAAAAATATATCACATTAGATAAAAAAAACCCCACAAATATTACATTAGAAAAAAATGTTAAACTCAAATATAATACGATAGATTAATCCGAAATGTAAACAAAATTCAAAAGAAAAAATCTATATATATATATTGATAATATTTTTATTATTGATGATGAATAAAATTATAATAACCCGTCTCATGGAGACTCAATATCACGGTATTATTTGGTATATAAGTTGATTAAGTTGAGTCGGATAAAGTGTGTTATAAAAAATAATTTTGCAAAAAAGAAAAGTTAAATGTTAATTATAATCCGGTTTAAAGACAGATAGAAACCAAGAAATAAAACAATAGCTTAGCATTTAGAAAAAATTTCTCCAACAATGAAAGAAAAGTAATTATAATTATAAGTCAAGGGAAAATTAGACAACTAATGTCGATAATTTCTTTAGAAAGAAGGGTTAATATACCATTTTGTAATTGAGTTTAGTTTTAATATTCAATTTGGTACCTGAGTTTTTTTCTCAATTTGGTACTTGAATTTGAATTCAACATTTAATTTGGTACTCAAACCAAACAAAATTATGTGACCCAGTAAATATTTAACGCCTGCGCTTTAATAAAAAAATATAGGTACTTAATAGAGACAAAAAAAATTAGGTACTTAATTAGGATTTGTTGAGTAATTTTGTGTGTATCTCATTAGAGGAAACATTCAGGTATTTATATATATTATCATTGTTCATGACTTAATCCCACTATTCATAGGACTGACATTTTAAGTAGGCCTCGAGCATGTTGGACATGTGTACCATTCCAAGTTGCATGCTAGAGTTCGCAGTCTCCTCCATGCGAACTCCTTGGGTGTACGCGAGCTGGGACCGCGAGCTGGGACCGCGAACTCTTTTCGACTCCTGTAAGTTGATACCGCGAGCTCCTTTCAACTCCTGCGAGCCAATATCATGAGCTCCCCTAACTGTCCTCTCACTGTACGTCTCGTGTGCATCCATCTAGTGGGGTCTGGTCGGGTCGCGAGTAGGCAACCCGAAGCTTATTTGGATCTCGGGTTGGTGCCTATTACTGTATGACAAGATTAAAAGTTAAAGTAAGCACTGAAAACAAACTCAAGTACTAAATTTAGATAAAAAAAACTCAAGAATCAAATAAAATATTAAACCAAACCCTGACACTAAATAGTATATTAAACAACATAGAAAGAAAAGAAAAGAAAAGAAAAAACTATTCTCTTAGTATGCACATTGTGAGCTAATAAAGGTTGATAATTTCAATGAATGTTGACTTTTAGAAGCTATTTTTTATTGCCTATCCATTTACAACATATATGCATGCATGGGTATAAATACAAGTAACTTATTGATCTATTTTCATACCAAAATCTAAATGAGCATACCATTCCTACTACATTCAATGGCATTCCATTTCCTTCTAGTCTTTGCTTTACTCAATGTGAGCTTTAATCTTTAATATTTAGTAATAAATTGTTTTAATTATATGGTCACTTTATTTTGTATTAATTAATTAATTTATTAGTTTTTTTAGATTGTATTTGCAAGGAATCATGGTGCTATGATGGAAGAAGTTTATTGGAAATCAGTGTTCCCAAACAATCCGATGCCAAAGGCTTTGAAGGATATCTTACCATCATCTGGTTTGTATTCAATTATCTTATTAACTCTATTCTTTTGCTTTTAAAAAAACATTTAATTGTTTATTATAGAGTTTGGAAACACTTTTTCGACGAGATGTCTAATTTCGAAGATTTAGATTTTGAGTTTAAACTTATCTAGAGATTTCGATGCTTCAACTAATATGCAGGGAAATAGTAATAAGTATATAATTGACGACACTCTTAAAAGTGAGTCCATTCTAGCACAAAAAAATAATATATCGATATAAAAAATGTAAGTTTAATCATTTGTGATATTTTAATGACTTTATATTTACATTTGTTATTTTTTCTTCTTAGAAAAAGTAAGGTATTTAAGTGTTTAACCTAGAGTTTAGACCGTTTTAAAACATTTTTAATTAGTTGATGTTATAAATTATATTGGGATATTTTCAGATCCATCTAAAGACTTCAATGGTCCAACTAATTCACGAGGAACTCCTGTAAATAATGATAAGTATGTTACTGATGACGTTTTTAAAGGTGAGTCTATTCTCGCACACAAAAATAATTTATCTATGTGAAAAGATAAGTTCAATCATTTATGTTATTTTAATGATTTTATATTTACATTTATTTTTTCTTAAAAAGAAAAAGGTATTTAAGTGCTTAACCTAGAGAGATTTAAATTCAAGAAATTGGATTTGATGTTGTAAATTATAATGGGAAATATTTAGATCCATATGAAGATTTCAATTGTCTAACAAATTCACAAGGAACTCTTGTAAAAATGATAAGTATGTAATTGATGACACTTTTAAAGGTGAGTTCATTCTCGTACAAAAATTAATATATTTATAGTAGAAATATTATTATATGTGTATGTATGTAAAAACTATGGATTTAGAATATAAATATGTGTTTAAAATTGACATACAATTAATAAATAATGAAATGTATGGTCTGAAACTAATTAATAATAACAATATATAAAATATATACGATATTAAAATTAAAAAATAGATTAATTTGTGACACCAACTCAATCAAATACATTTATTAATAAGAAATCCTATCATACGCGTATGCGTGTGGAACTATAGGTTTAGAATATAGATGTGTGTTTAAAAACAACATACAATAAAAATATAGGCATATATTTATTGTTTTTAATTGAAAAGACTAGAGTACTATCGAATAATATAACTTATTTTAAATATGAAAAGTCATTTTGTAGGTTATTAATTGAGTTGGTGCCAGTTGACTCGTTATACTAACTCAATCGGGATTATATTAATAGTATAGATAAAATTTATAGAGTTAATAAACTGTGAATATTAAAATAAAATAAAATAAAATAAAGGCTCGAGTGAGTGGTAATTTAAAATTTTTTCAATAAAAGTGAATTGAGCTCAAATCTCATCATATACATAAATTTAATCTTTCTAAATAGTAGTATAGACATAAAAAAAAAAGAAAAAGAAAAAGAAAAAGAAGAAGATAGATTCAATCATTTGTGTTTTATATTTTAATGTTCTAAAATAGATGTTACTTAAACATTCCAGGCGAATCTGAAATTGCTAAAGTTTCTAAAAGCAATCATGCAAAAGAAGTAGATGAAGGAAACGGTGATTGGAGGTCTAAGCTTAGTGGTGGTCAAGAGGCATATGCTGATGATTGGAGCTCTAAGCTTAGTGGTAGTGAAGGTGAAGAAAATGGTGAAGATGCATATGTTAATGATTGGAGGTCTACGCTTAGTAGCAACCATGGAAATGGTGAAGATGCATATTTTGATGATTGGAGGTCTAAGCTTAGTGGCAACCATGGAAATGGTGAAGATGCATATTTGGATGATTGGAGGTCTAAGCTTAGTAGCAACCATGGAAAGGAGGAATTTGATGATTGGAGCCATGATTTTAGTGGCAGCCAGGGAAATAGTGAAGATGAATATTTTGATACTTGGAGATCTAAGCCCAGTTCCAACAATGGAAACGAAGAATTTGACGATCGGGACCATGATTTTAGTGCCCGTCATGGAAATGGAGAAGAAGCACTCACAGAACCCAAAGGTAAATTCATCATTGTGGAATCCTAAAATTTTATTAAAATTGGATGAGATAATTTCTCATATATGTCTGTAAACTTAATTAGTTAAATATGAGAATCAAGTTATACTTAGGCTCACCGCTCATGCTTTCTTTTTATATCCAAAATGTAGGGAAAATGGTTTCTTCAATCCATGAAACTATCTTCTTCTTCCAAAAGGATCTACGCACAGGTAAGCTGGTGAATTTACCAAGTCTCATAGCAGCAAGTGATAGAACTCCATTTTTGCCTGACCGAGTTGCCAAGTCAATACCCTTCTCAAGTTCCAAATTTCCTGAAATTTTTAACCATTTCTCGTTAAAACCTCAAACAAGGGAAGCTGAAATCATGAAAAGAACAATTAGAGTTTGCGAAAGAGAAGCCGTTAATGGAGAACAAATGTTTTGTGTCAGATCGCTAGAGTCCTTCATAGGTTTAAGTATTGCAACGCTTGGGAAAGAAATCCAGCTTCTATCAAACCATCTTTCCAAAGAAACAAACAACCCATTGTTTACAATTGCTAGGGGAATGCAAGACATGGGTGAAAACGAGCTTGTCTGCCATAAGGAAAGGTATCCACGTGCTGTATTTTTGTGTCATTCCATCAACAAAACAACAGTGTATAAGGTTCCATTGGTGGGAAGAGATGGGACAAAAGCTAATGCTTTGGCAGTTTGTCACAAAGATACATCGGCTTGGAGCCCAAAACATATATCATTTCAGATTCTCAAAGTGAAGCCTGGAACTGTCCCCATTTGCCATTTCCTTGCTAAAGATACCCTCGCCTGGGTCTCCAACTGAACAATTATAAGATGTTTGGAATAAGAGAAAATAGTCTCTTTCTTTGTTTACTTTATGTGTTTGTATTTCAATAATCATCTTATAAGATGAATAAAGATGCTTGTATAAATGGCATGAATCACCCCTCAACTTTCGCAAATCTTCTATTGTGGTGCATATTTTCCCAAAATGTTGATCTTGATAACTAAAAGTTTCATTCGGTTTATGAACGTGAGACCTCTTCATAACACCCTTAATCTTTGTTAATGGCACGGTAATACACCCTAAACTAACCTGTTCATGGGTCGGGCCACCTGGCCCTGTCCAAAGACCCGCTCGAAATGTGAGAGGATTTGGGCAAAAATATAAACTCGAAAAATGGGCTTGGACAAAAAAATAAAAACTCGTTTAAAAAATTGGCCAGGAATTGAGTAAGACATTTTTGGCCCGGCCCAACCCAGCCCGAATTCACTAAATGAATTTTTTTTTGTTTTTAATATTATTTTCTTATTTTTTTTCTCTCTATTTTGCTATTATTTTACTATTATGTTGCTATTATTTTATTGTTATTGTTTGGATATAGTATAAAACTTATTTTATTGTTAATTTTGTTATTATTTTAAAGACATCATTAATTTTGTTATTATTTTAAATGCATTTACTTGTTAAGTTGCATCTATTTTAGTGTTATTTAAGTATACATATTTTTTAATTTTATTTTCAATTTGTTGGGAACTATTTATTTTGATGTTTTTAGTATTTTGATGTATTATATATATTTTAAAATTATATAAAATATAAAATTAATATAAATGCCAATTTCGAGCTCGGTTTTAACATTTTTATCCGTGTCGAGCACAGGGCAAAATTTTATGCCCATTTTTCGAAATGAGCTGGCCTAGCAAACGGGCTAAATTTTTAGTTGAACCCGCCCATGCACAACTCTAGGTAGGACCTATATATGCATCTGATTATGTAATTGCTTTTGAAAATGATTCGCATCTTATTTGCTAATTGAAATATATCTGAATTTGTATCCGAGAATAATCTAAGATATTCTCTATAATATTCATGCATATGATGTTTGAGATATTTTGCATACTGAGCTTGTAAGCTCACATTTTGGATGTTTCCTTTCCAATAACCACCAACCATAGGGTGGATCGGCATAGCAGGAGCTCGGTTTATGAATTGCGATTTCTTTAAAACTATTAAGTTTATAAATAATTTTCATGTGGACTGTTTTAATTGGATTTTAAGGGACTATTATTGGTTTTAGTTTAATTATTTACTTTGGAACGGTTTAATTATATTTTGAATGTTTTATTTCAAACTGCAAGGTATTGAATTTTCAAGATCGAAACACACTTTTCAAAACTATATTGATTTAAGATTTTTGCTACAATAAAATTTAAAGAATGAATATTAAATGATGTATTCTTCTAAAGTTTTGAAAAGGGACAAAGACATGGTTTGATTTTGAAATGTTTTAAATTTAAAATTTTGGATTTCAAAACGAATTTATGCTCCTCAAAATTTGGTCAAAACGTCTAGATTTGGTATGAGATATTACATAAATAATTATCATATAATGTAAATAAATGATTTTATATTTAGGTGTCAAGTGAACATATATATATATATATATATATATATTAGGCTAAGGAGCGGAGATAGAAAATTTTTTAGAGAGGCCAAAATTAAATTTTATTTTTATGATAGTAAAAATATAATTTCATCATTTGAATAGTCTATATCTTTATAATTTTCAAATAATTAAATCAATTTTTATTATTTTTAGGGAGGCCAAAATATAATTTTACCTTTATTAATTTAAAATTTTAAAAATTATAAAAACCTAAATGAAATTCTTTCTATTTTAGAGGATTGGGTTACCAACCAACCTATAATGACCCAAAATTCACGGGCATCGGAAAAGTACATTAACAGGCCTCCGTCTTAGTAAATCGAGTTCAAATAATTACTAGAAATATTTATGAGTTTAGTGATGTGTTTGATTAGGTTTAAATTAGGTGAATTTAGCTTAATTTAGAGTAATTAGTAAAATGACTAAATTGAATAAGGAGTAAAAGTTTAATTATAAATTAGTAGGAAATAATAAGGACCAAATAGGGAATTAAGCCTATTTGGGAAGATGAGGCGACAAGGAGTAAAAAATCTAAGATTTTTACTTAGTTATATAGTATAATTTTGACAAGTGGATGGTAAAAAATAAATAATAAATAAATTATTATAATATATTATTAGCAATTAAAACAAATAAAAGAAAGAAAATAAAGTAAAGAACAAAGAAAAGCAACAGAATAGGCAAACGAAAAGAAGGGGAAGGAAAGAAAGAAAAGAAAAAGGGAGAATTAGGGTTTGAAGGTTTGAAAGTTTAATAGGTAAGTTAATTTAGCCCTTTTACTTAATTTTAATGTTTTAAAAGCTTTAGAACAAAGTTTTGATGAAATTAAATTAATATTTTGAAAGTTATTAAAATTCTAAATATTGTTCATGTTGAATAAAAAAATGAAATAGGGTTTAATTGAATGAAATTCAAGTTAAAATAGATATAAGGATTGAATTGCAAAGTAAGCTATAAGTTTTGTGTTTTAGGGACTAAATTGAGGAAAATTTCGGAATTAAGAAAATATGTTGAAAATTTAATAGTTAAATTTGAGTTTAAATGAAATTTGAATAGACATAAGGTGTGAATTGGTGTTATAAATTTGGTTATTAACATTTTACATCAAAACAGTTTTGGGAAGTAGCAATGGTCTGACTTTGAAAATTCACTAAAATTGTATAAATTGAACTAGAGGATGAAAAAATATGTAATTAAAACTTATTGAGTCTAGTTTCTTATAGTATAAATAGTGTAAGCAATGAATTGATGAATCAAGAGATATTTGAAATTTTGTAAGACTGGTTCGGGGTGATTTTGAGATGCCCTGTTTTAACTTTGGAAAATCATTATAAATTGTACAAAATTATTATGGAGTGTAATTTATATTTGTGAACTCCTTAATGAATCTAGTTTCAAAATAAGTAAACAAGAACCTTATTCGAGTTCTGTACAATGAGATAATTTATTTTAGTAGAGAGAGGTCAGAACTGTCAAATGAAATAACAGGGGAGTATTTAATGAATAAACTGTACTAATTGGCTAGACCAAAAATTCTGAAAATCTTATGGTGAGAATATATAGAGTCTAGTTTTAGGGAAAATTAGTGGATCTTAATTTGGAGTTTCCTAGCTCAAGATATAAATAATTTAGTAATAATGACTCAAGTAGACAGCTTAATGGTGAAATTATATATATACATTAAAAATGGTTAAATTTGCATGTTTGGGCTCATGGATTAAATTGAATTGTGTTATATTGATGATTATAAATTATTATTATTTTCGTAGTTAACAAAGAACCCAAGACATCGGCGCACAAAGGAAAGGAGAAAGCTATCGAGGATTAAAACGAGAAATTCACGGTTTGTATTACTATAATTCAAATTACTTTTTATTAAATGTTTTATATCAATTCTATATTTAATAAGTGAATTATAAGGTAAGTATTGATATTTGAGTTGAATGAGAATTGAATTGAATGGTGAATGTGTATGTATAATTGAATTGTAAATTGATTTGAATGTGAAAATTTTAATTGAAAAGTAATCTTGGAATGGAAATGAAAGTGAATTGAGAATTGAAATACTCTATTAACTAGTCGGGCTAAGTCGGATATAATTGGCATGCCATAGGATATGGAAGTGTACGGGATTTGCCGGCTTTATCGATCAGGCACTTTATGTGTCGTATCAGGCACCTCGTGTGTCGTATCAGGCACCTCGTGTGTCGTTTTAGGCACTTTATGTGTCGATATCGATCAGTACTATGTACGTTTTAGGCACAATGTGCCGTCTTGGTGTGTTTGGGTTGGAATCCGTGTATCCGTTAAAGTCCGAAATGTTAATAGGGTGAATAATTGAAATGAGAAGTTCAAATGAATTTGATCGATTGTACTAGTGAATATGAAAGAAATTAAAATTGTGGACTGAAAATTTAGATTGGAAATGAAATGCATGGATTTAAAATGATTGTGGTGATTAAAACACTGTAAATGTGATTTGTAACTAAAATTGAATAATAGCTAAAGATTGTTTATTTATTGTTATTTAATGATAACTTAAAAAGAAAAAAGAATTGTTATTTGATGTTGAGTTCTTATTTTATTTTTTTTAATTGCTATTGCAATTTAAATTATGGTAATACCACTGAGTATGAAATACTCAACGTCGGTTGTTTCCGTGCGCGAGTTAATAGAAGTCTAGTGTCACGTCCAAGATCCGAGTGATCCCGACTTCAGCGAAAAGATTTTGGGTGATGTTTTCTTTCTTAATTGAAAGTGGCATGTACTAGGTGTTGTATAAGTTATATAGATATACTTGTAAAGTTAGTTATAAGAATGGTATACCATATTTTGTTATTAGTTTGATAAAATGGTAAATATTATATTATATAATTTGGTATAAGTTGGAATGAAAAAAAAAATGAATGAAGTTATTAGTTAATTTGGATTAATATTATGAATGTTTAGTTATTAAATGACTATGTTAATGAATTGGTTATGATTTAGATATATTTAGGTTTAAATTGTTTTTGATTGTGCCATTGGTTTTGGATTAGGTGGTTTTTGGTTTGAATTTGCAGGGGGTTTTATGTAAAAATTAAGAAGAAATGCTGTCGAAATTTTTGTAAAAAAAATATATATTTCCCTGAATACTCGAACAAGTCCCGTTTCATTCCACTTTAATACTTGTGTTGGGCTTTGAAAGTCCATTATAGGGACATAATTCTTCAATTATACTATGAATGTTATAATAATTGTAAAATATTCATAAGTTGTCTGATATATCCGGTAATGCCTCGTAACCCTATTCCGGCGACGGTTTGGGGTTAGGGGGTGTTACACAACCCCTCTCTAAGGCCTGATTAAGTTACACATATATACAAATATATATATTATTTGTTCTCAAAAGTCAACTATAAAATGGGCAATGTTAAAAGCAACATCTTTTACATCAACAAAGTAGAATTTTTTTTTACAAGAGAAGTCAAACATTATTTTATAAGAAAAAATATATATATTATTTATTCTCAAAAGTCAACTACTCAAAAGTCAACTATAAAATCGACAATGTTAAAGGCAACATCTTTTGCAAAAACAAAGTAGAATATTTTTCCAACAAGAGAGGTCAAACATTATTTTATAGGAAAAAAAATTCTAAACAAAAACTTTGCTCCTAAAAAGTAGAATACAAAGTCGAATTTTAGAAATAGTATTATTGGAAAGTATCATCACGAATTTTAAACATGAACTATAAAATTAAAAATATTATATTTTTAAGTTTAAATTTTAAAATAACATTTTTAAAAAGAGTAGTTACAATTCGAAAAAATTAATCTGTCCTTTTCATAAAATCAACATTAAAAATTGAGATATTTCTATTAAAAAACTATCATTGGTAATTTTTCATAATAATATAGTCTGAATTATATTTTTATCATAATAATATTTCTGGTTAAAACCTCAAACAAGGGAAGCCGACACCATTGATGAAACAATAAGAGGTTGTGGAAGAGAATCCATTAATGGAGAGCAAAAGTTTTAGAGTCCTTCATAGATTTAAGTATCTCAAAGCTTTAGAAAGAAACGAAGAACCCATTGTTTACAATCGCCAGGGGAATGCAAAACATGGGGGAACATGAGCTTGTCTGCCATAAGATGGAGTATCCAACTGCTATGTTTTTGTGCCATGCGATCAACAAAACAACAGTGTATAAGGTTCCATTGGTGGGCAGAGATGGGACAAAAGCCAATGCTTTGGCAGTCTGTCATAAAGAAACATCAGGTTGGAACCCAAAGCGTATGGCATTTCAGATTCTCAAACTGAAGCCTGGAACCGTCCCCATTTGCCATTTCCAACTCAACAGCAAAATGACGTCTCAATTAGGTGACAATTAATGTCTCTTTCTTTGTTTATTTCAAGTGTGTTTGTGTTTCAACAATCTTCCTGTAAGGACTACTTGATCATAAGCCAAAATTTGGGCTATCAAGATGGATTCATTAAAGTAAAAAGTATTTTGTCCAAATCCGAAATCAAACCTACCATACTTAACAAGTTGCCTTTTGCATGGATAAGTCTATAACATAACATCATAATATACGATTATATCAAAACCCTAAATATTTTTGTTGGATCAAAAGTTTCTCCAAACTTATATATTATATATTATGGATTATAGATATAAATATAGATATAACTTTCAGTACTTAAACTTATCAATTTTTCAATTAAATATCTAAATTTTTTATCCAATTTAAAATCTAAACATATCGACCATTATACAAATTACTCCAAATACTAACTATGTTAATTATTTATTTCATGTATAAGGTGACAAATGATATGATAGAAACAAAGTAGCACTATTTAGAGCAAGAGAGGTCAACCATAATATTTTTTATTCTCGGCCAAAATTTAAACAAAATTCAAAAGTTAATTATATATTTTAACATGCTCGGATAAATTTATACTGTTTTTATAAAATATAAAAAATATATTAATAATGAATGAAATAATTTTCCAAAATTAATTTTAATTATAGTGCGACACAATACAACTAGAAACCGAGTAATAAAAATAATAACTTTTGACATAACGCCTATAACTATTCATAGCTCCTCCCCAACCCATAAATAGGAAGATAATGTGTTTCAGCGTAATTGAACCTGCGTATTTCTGCATTGACAACAATACTCATACAAATTAAATTAAGACTCAATCAACATAAAAACAATAACTTAAAATTAAGTAAAGAATTCTCAAAAAATTCTTATAGCAAATTAGTATGATTTATTGAAAAAGTCATAACAATTAAACAATGAGAGTTTAAGTTGAAAATTTATGTCATTTATGTTTGGTTCTATTCTATAATTCCTAGATTTTTAATTGAGTTTGATAGAAATAATTTGGCAAAAAGAAACTCAGTTTTAATATTGAGCAAATTCATCCCTATAAAAATTAAAGTAGTTTAGTTTCTTTCAGTTTTGCAAATGAGCAACAAATTACAACTAGTCGTAGTGTTTACTTTCTCCATCAATTTATCATACTTTTAATTGGTATAATAACAAGTTTAATCCTCGATGTTTACAAATTTTATTATTTTTATCTTGATTCTGAAAATTCAATAAATTTAGCCCTCATTGAAGGCTATTGCACCAATCAAAATAAATTGATGGAAGAAGTGAACACAATGATTAATTGTCTTTAATTGCTCACCTTCGAAATTGAAAAGAACTAAATTAATTTAATATTCTCAAAAAACAATTTACTCAATATTAAAATTGAGATGAACTGAAGAGATCTTTTCACCAAATAATTTTAATTAACTGTTAACAAAATTTAACATTTGAGGCACAGTAATTTTATGAATTGAGATAATCAATTCAATAGACAAAATTGTTTAAAAATACAATAAATTATAATGATTATAGATTATAGAATAAGGGACATTTTTTTTCAAAAGAAGCAAAATTTTACAATATATGTCAATTGAGTCTTAACTCGATTGGTATAGGTATTATTGTCAATATAGAAGAACATAGAATAACAAAATTTTATTATTGTCAAAATTTTACTTTATACTCCTATTTATAAATTGTGAGAGATTATGAGTAATTTTAAATATGATCAAAACTTATAATAAAATTATTTTAAAAAATACAAATTATTTCCTTTTACATTTAAAATTTTACTTTAAAATAACTAATTTCATTTTTTCTAGAAAAGTAATATTCTCTTACTATGCAAATTGTAGACTAATAAATGGTGATAATTTCAATGATATGTTGACTTTTGGCAGCTATATATATATATATATATATATATATATAGTGCTCCATTTTCATACCAAAGCCTTCAATTTCTTAACTCTGAAAAACCAAACTATTTTCCAATGGCATTTCATTTCCTTTTGGTCTTTGCTTTACTCAATGTGAGCTTTAATATTTTCTTAATCTCCAATATTTATTATTATTTGTTTTAATTAGCTTTCATTTTTACATTAACTAAACTCCTTCCTTAATTGTCAAAATATATCAACATTTACTCCATAAATTTACCAACTTTTCTTAGCTTGGTTCACACTAATTTTAAAATTTAACAATTTTTTTCTAATTTTGATCTTTACAATGACATGACACTTTAAGATTATATCATATCATCACTTAATTTTAATTTAGGATTAATATGAACATAAAAATTCAGGAACAAGTTAAGAAAAATTATCAAAATTTAAGACTAAATGTTGATTTCAACCCAAAATCAAATGATTTTAGCTTCCATTAGACCACTAATAATATCATTTATTTCAACTTCAACTTATAGTTTCAAACTTGTGTTTTATTAATATAGAAGCTTAAAAAGAATTTCTTGTTTTTTTTTTTTCCTAGATTGTATTTCTAAGTAGCCAAGGTATTGTGCTTGAGGAAGCTTATTGGAAATCAGTATTCCCCAACAATCCAATGCCAAAAGCTTTAAGAGATATTCTACCACCATCTGGTTTGTATTCAATTTTTTCAAATCACTATTAACTTATACATACTATAAATAGGATTATCTTTGTGATTCAAATCTTCAAAATATACTTTTAGTGAACACCCAGAATTGCTAAGTCAAGAGCTAGGGAGAAAAAATTAAAAAAAATATATTTTATAGCATTAATATTTGGTTCACCGATAATATACTCTTTTTTTCATTCAGATAGCATTAATGGATCAATTAAGGATTCCAATGCTAGCTACCATGCAGGAAGTTATAGAAATGAACAATCAATCCAAGGTAAATCATTTTATTTCCATTATATGTACATATGTTAATGTTTAGGTTTTCGAGAACAGAACTCGACTATTTAAGCCAAATTAACTAAGCTTTAACATTTAAAATTTGAGTTTAAATGTTTTTAGATTATTCAGGTAATAGTACTGGACCATCTAAGGAATTTAGTGCTCCAAGCTCTCTAGGAGCCTACCAGGCTGGAAGTTATAGAAATGAACAATCAATCCAAGGTAAATCATTTGATTTTCATTAAATGTATGTATGTTAATATTTAGGTTTTTGAGAATAAAACTCAATTGTTTAAGCCAAATTAACTAAGCTTTAACATTTAAAATTTAGGTTTAAATGTTTTCAGACTGTTCAGGTAATGGTACTGGATCATATGAGGAATTTAGTGCTCCAAGCTTTCTAGGAGCCTACCAGGCTGGAAGTTATGGAAATAAACAATCAATCCAAGGTAAATCATTTGATATATCTATTATATATATATATTTAATGTTTACGTTTTCGAGAATAAAACTCAACTGTTTAAGCCAAATTAACTAAGCTTTAACATTCAAAATTTGGGTTTAAATTCAGATTATTCAAGCAATAATACTGGACTATCTAAGAAATTTAGTGCTCCAAGCTCTCTGGGAGTCGACCAGGCTGGAGGTTATGAAAATGAACAATCAATCCAAGGTAAATCATTTGATTTCTATTATATGTATATATGTTAATGTTTAGGTTTAGGTTTAGGTTTTCGAGAATAAAACTCAACTGTTCAAGCTAAATTAACAAAGTTTTAACATTTAAAATTTGGGTTCTAAATGTCTTCAGACTATTCAGGCAATAATACTGGACTATTTAAGGAATTTAGTGCTCCAAGCTCTCTAAGTGCCTACCAGACTGGAAGTTATGGAAATGAACAATCAATCCAAGGTAAATCATTTGATTTTCATTACATGTATATATATGTTAATGTTTACGTTTTTGAAAATAAAACTCAACTATTTAAGCTAAATTAACTAAGCTTTAACATTTAAAATTTGGGTCTAAATATTTTCAGACTATTCAGGTAATAATACTACACCATCTAAAAAATTTAGTGCTCCAAGCTCTCTAGGTACCTACCATGCCAGAAGTTATGGAAATAAACAATCAATTCAAGGTAAAGCATTATGCCTACATATGTTAATGTTTACGGAGTATTCACACAGTTAGGGTTCATCTTGCTCATGCATGCTTTTTAAATCCAAAATTTAAGTCGTTGACTTGAACCAAATGTAAGGAAAATAATCTTTGCAGAGGCCTCCATTGATTCAAATCTCAACAACAACTTCAAAGTGGACGATAATATTGTTTCAGTCGATGAAACTACCTTCTTCTTTCAAAGGGATCTACGCACCGGTAAGCTGGTGAACTTACCAAATCTCATTGCAACAGGTGATAAAACTCCATTTTTGCCCGACCGAGTTGCCAAGTCAATTCCCTTCTCAAGCGCCAAATTGCCTGAAATTTTGAACCACTTCTCGTTAAAACCTCAAACAAGGGACGCCAACACCATTGGTGAAACAATCAGAGGATGCGAAAGAGCAGCCATTAATGGAGAGCAAAAGTTTTGCGCCACATCATTAGAGTCCTTCATAGATTTAAGTATTTCAAAGCTCGGGAAACAAATCCAGCTTCTATCAATCGAGTTTTCGAAAGAAACAAAGAACCCGTTGTTTTCAATCTCCAGGGGAATGCAAAACATGGGAGAACATGAGCTTGTCTGCCATAAAATGGAGTATCCAGGTGCTGTGTTTTTGTGCCATGCGCTCAACAAAACAGGTGTGTATAAGGTCCCATTGGTGGGCAGAGATGGGACAAAAGCCAATGCTTTGGCGGTCTGTCATAAAGACACATCTGGTTGGAACCCAAAGCATATGGCATTTCAGATTCTCAAAGTGAAGCCTGGAACCGTCCCCATTTGCCACTTCCTTTTCAGAGATACCCTCGTCTGGGTTTCCAACTCAACAGCAAAATGAAGTCTCAATTAAGTGAGAATTAATATCTCTTTTGTATTTCAACAATCTTCCTATAAAATATGTGGAGCATTGCATCAACTATGAATTAAGAAGCTTATATATATATATATATATATATGAATAAAGAATATTCATTTTTGGTGTAAAAAAAACTGGAGTTAGATTATACATTTATGTATGCAGAAGGTCCATGATGTCTGTTTAAAAAACCGATATTACTTGAGCACAAGCCGAAATTTAGCTGAATGCCCAACTGGTTTTTTTTTTTTTTTTTGTTACAAATAGATATGATTATGGTTGGGCTACTCGATTAGCTCGAAAGCTCGCTCAAAAAGTAAAGGAGTTTAAATAAAAATATAAGTGTTAAAAATAAGCTTAGTTAAAAAATAATACTTATTTTCTAAATGGTTCAGGCCTTATATAAGATTTTATGGCCCGAGCTCAACTCAAACCCAAAGCAATTGTTTTGTTGTTATTTTGTTATCATTTTATTGTTATATTGTTATTATTTTATTATTATTGTTACGTTGTTATTTTACTCTCAATTTATTAAGAAATATTAATTTTAATATTTTAATATATTTAATATATTTTTAATTTAATTTTAACGAATCAAGTTCGAGTTTAATATTTTAATTTGAATTAAACTTAAATAAAATTTTAAATAGACCAAACCCAAATTAAAAACGTACTTGACCCGAAAAACCCATTTAATTGATCAGTCTAAATATAAATATGTATTTATGAAGTTTATTTGTGGTTGCAAATTATTGATTTATTTATTTCCTTCTTTAAAAAAAAAAGGAGGAGAAAGAGTAGAATGTGCTGAATACGCGCATGATTTGGCGCGTGGAGAGCCATAGCAACAATTGAAGAAGAGTTAAAAGGGAAATGCAGTAGACAATGGAAGAAGAACAGAACAAAACAGATAAAGATTAGATTACAAGATTATGTAAGAGATAATGAAGTAAATAAATAAATAAAAAAAGGACCCAAATGTTTGTTTTGTTGAAAAATCAATAGCATTTTCAGCTATGGCATTAGCTACTACTTGTTCTTCACTTCCCCTGTTTCATCTTTATCTTCAATCATCTTCCCCTGTTCTCTTCTTCCCTTCTTCTTCTCGTTTCAACCCAAAGAAACGATTCCACGCTCGAAGCACCACTCGCTTTTCTCGCGTTCTTGCTGTTTCGAACACTGCTTTAGATTCCAACAATGGGGCAGCAGCAGCCATTGGTTCTGAATCTGAAGACCCTTCTTCTTCTTATGGAAGACGATATTTCCCTTTAGCTGCTGTTGTTGGCCAGGTTTGTTGTTTATGGAATTTTGAAGGGATGGGAATGTTTTAGTAGTGGTAAAGAAAAATGGGTCGTTTGTTGAATTGAATTTTTAGTGGTCTCTTTGATTTGATTAACTGTTTGTTATATAGGATGCTATTAAAACTGCACTTTTACTTGGTGCTATTGATCGTGAGATTGGTGGGATTGCTATTTCTGGTAGACGTGGAACAGCTAAGACTGTAATGGCTCGTGGATTGCATGCTGTTTTGCCTCCTATTGATGTTGTTGTTGGTTCAATGGCTAATGCTGACCCTACATGCCCTGAAGAGTATGAACATTGAACTCTTATAATTTCATTGCTGTATCTAGTAGTTTTCCCCTTTGATATGCACACATTCATGATGCAAATTAGTATGGGATTATACTGCAAGGGAATGTCAAAACAAGAGTTTTTGAGGGGAGGGTCTCGAACCCTCAACGGAAGGTATTGTCCCGTAGGAGTTCTGTCTTCCGTACTCCAAGGAGAGCTAAAAGGGGTTCACGGAAGTTAGACAGCACCTCGGTTGGTGATACGACCTGGTTGCAAAGGTAAGGCTAATATGCCTTGGCAGGTTGTATCTCCCGTGAGTTTGCAAGTCGTATCTCTACCAACCAAGACACTCCCTAAACTTCCTTTAGGCTCTCCACAGAGTACGGGAGACAAAACCCTTACGGAGACAATACCTTCTATTGAGGGTCCGAGACACTCCCCTCAACTAGAGTCATTTTGTTGTTGCAATCCTTATGTAGAACATATTGGTATTCCCTTGAGTAATTCATATGTGTCCTTGCACCGTTTTCATGATAGTGAATAGGTAATGATCATACCTTCTGTTGAGGGGATTGTCTCAGACCCTCAACGGAAGGTATTGTCCCAATTGGGTTTTGCCTCCCATACTCCGAGGAGAGCCCAAATGGATTCATGGAGTTTAGGGAGTACCTCAGTTGGAGATACAACCTGCAAGCTCATGGGAGACTGGAGAGGTATCAGCATCTTCACCAACAGAGGTGCTCCTTAAACTCTGTGAACCCTTTTGTGCTCTCCTTGGAGTACGGGAGACGAAACCCATATGGGGACAATACTTTCCATTGAGGGTCCAAGACACTTCCCTCAACAAGAGTCATTTTCTTGTTGCAGTCCTTATGGAGAACATATCGTTATTCCCTTGAGTAATTCATATGTGCTCTTGCACTGTTTCGTGATAATGGATATAAGAGTTAATTGATTTCAGTATGAACATTGAACTCATATCTTATAATTTCGTTGCTGTGTATGTGAGTTTTCCCCCCTTATATGCAACATTCGTGATACAAATTAGTATGGGATTGAACTGTCAAAACAAGAGTCCTTATATCAATATTCCCTTGAGTAATTCATATGTGTTCTTGCACCGTTTTCGTGATAATGGATATTAGAGCTAACTGATTTCAGTATATTACCTTTGAAGGTGGGAAGATGGTTTAGCTCAGCGAGCTGAATTCGATTCCAATGGCAATGTTAAGACACAAGTTGTTCGGTCTCCTTTTGTTCAGGTATGTTTCATGCTAGAAAGCCTTTTGTTATCAAGTTTGTTTTATTGTCATAATGCCCTTTGCCACTCTTGCTTAAGATACCACTTGGAGTCACGGAGGATAGACTCATTGGATCTGTTGATGTTGAGGAGTCTGTGAAAACAGGAACGACTGTTTTTCAACCTGGCCTTTTAGCTGAAGCACATAGAGGTGTATTATATGTTGATGAAATTAATCTCCTGGATGAGGGTATTAGCAATTTGCTTCTTAATGTATTGACTGAAGGAGTTAATATTGTCGAAAGAGAAGGAATAAGCTTCAAGCACCCTTGTAAGCCGCTCTTAATTGCCACTTATAATCCAGAAGAAGGTGCTGTACGAGAACATTTATTAGATCGAATTGCAATTAACTTGAGGTACAAAGCTTGTTTTTAGATGATGGAATGAAATTTTTCGGTTTATACATACCTATCCCATTAATGTCAGACACTTCCTTTGCAGTGCAGATCTTCCAATGAACTTTGAAGATCGTGTTGCGGCAGTTGGGATCGCAACACAATTTCAAGAAGCTAGCAATAAAGTTTTTAAAATGGTTGAGGAAGAAACCGAGTATGCAAAGACTCAGGTAACCGTGCATTTAGCAATTTAGCTAGTTTGCCAGTCTTCTTGCACTTTGGTATTTAGAAGGATGAATTTTATTCCTCTTGTGCATTTATATTTTACAGATCATTTTAGCAAGAGAGTATCTGAAGGATGTTACGATTGGCCGGGAACAATTAAAATACCTGGTTATGGAAGCCCTTCGAGGCGGTTGCCAGGTGCTTTTATTCTTCAACCACTTTAGATAACAAATATTACTTTGAATCCTCTTATGATGTAACACCGAAAAGTTCTCAGTTGATGAGGAATCAATGTCCCGCATGCCTAAAAGCTAACTGAGTTTTTATTGTTCAACAACCATGGTTGTTTGGATGGACATAAAAGCAAAAAAGATGGTAAAATGAGAAAACAACTTGATAAAACATCCAACGTAGACTAGCAAAGAATAGGGAGTGGACTACCTCATTGTAGGGAAGTATATGTTGTACAAGCCATTCTTAAGCATAAAGCATAGGGATGATGTTTTTGTAGTTTAAGAACGACATAAAGTTGACACTTGAGCTTTTAATAATATTGATGATTGTGAGATATTATCTTGATCATGCTATGGAAAAATAATTAGTACTCGGAAATTTACAGGGACACAGAGCTGAGCTATATGCTGCTCGGGTTGCAAAATGCTTGGCTGCTTTGGAAGGACGAGAAAGAGTTGGTGTAGATGACCTGAAAAAAGCTGTTAAGTATTCTTACTATGATTTTGCACCGGTTATTTTGTAGGCACATCGATATGCAACAAATTGTCACATCCATTCATACCCGAACTTTTTATATGTTTCTTCTTTATGTCCAGATTTTTTTAAGCTAATCTTGCTTATGATTGCTGAAGTATTTGCGCCGTTTCCTAGTTCAATCCATCTTTCTATCATACTTCTGGTTCGGACTATATGATGTTTATGGATGGCATTGCTGGTTTTATTGAAATGTTTGCTAATCACTGGTTGTCATGTGCATGATTATATTGGTTTCATTTTGGAGAACAATATATAAATTTGTGTTGACATAATATATGATACAGGTGGAGCTTGTTATACTCCCTCGTTCGATTGTCAATGAGAATCCACCAGACCAACAAAACCAGCAGCCGCCACCTCCACCTCCACCTCCACAAAATGAAGATTCCGGGGAGGAGCAAAATGAGGAGGAAGAACAAGAGGTATGTTAACATTAAGATTTCAACAATAAGCACTGAACTTTGAATTTTGTTGAGGGAGGGTCAGCTCCTTCGGGAGAAATCTTTGAAGTATCATCTGCTAGGCAGCTGATCTAGTCCCCTAACAGCCAAAGGTGTTGTCCCTAATGAGGGTTGAATGGTACCATATACCCCAACAAGTGACCTATATGGCATAGATCAGGAGTTCGAATCCCACCAAGGGCGAGCCGGTTACGTCGTCTCTTGGTGGGCGGCCGTACGTTCACATACGGTCGAGGCACCCCCCTCCATGAACCAGACTCTCAGGGCAGCTGCTCATGGCACATTGGCTCTCCGCGGAGGCTGAGAACAAAACCCTTCCCGGGGGACAATGCCTTCAGTTGTTGGGGGACCAGATCAGCTATCTGGTGGATGACACTTCGAAGACTTATGCCAAAGGAGCTAACCCCCAACAAGTTTCTTAATAAAATTAGCCATTGGTTTGCAGGGGTTGTTGTTTATAATTAAACTAAAATCTACCCAAGTCCTTGCCATTGAGGATTTAACTATCATCTTTACTTCTATTTCAAATATTATCCCGATAAAATAAGATTACACAAAATGCAGTGCTTTGTTTACAACAGGATGAAAGTGATCAGGAAAACGAACAACAGGAGCAATTACCTGAAGAGTTTATCTTTGATGCGGAAGGGGGTTTGGTCGATGAGAAACTACTTTTCTTTGCGCAACAAGCACAAAGGCGACGGGGGAAAGCTGGAAGAGCCAAGAATGTTATATTCTCTGAGGATAGAGGTCGATATATTAAACCAATGCTCCCAAAGGTCAGTCTTGTCTCTTTCCTCGATCATGCAGGTTGAACTGGTGAATTAGCAATCTTCTTCACTATTTCTGATCTTTTGTATGTTATATTTGCTCGCTCAATCTTAACTTCATTTTTAGAATAAGTTGCGTCGCTTGTACCACAGGGCCCTGTGAAAAGACTAGCTGTTGATGCAACACTTAGAGCTGCAGCACCATATCAAAAGTTGCGTCGGGAGAGAGATATTCAGAAAAGCAGGAAAGTTTTTGTGGAGAAAACTGATATGAGGGCTAAAAGAATGGCAAGAAAAGCCGGAGCATTGGTACCAATTAGCCTACTTCTTTTGTTTACATCTATTTGTAACCGGGATCACTCTACGGAGTTAAATAATTCTGGGGTTCATACATATCCATTTTATGTCAGGTAATATTTGTGGTTGATGCAAGTGGGAGCATGGCATTAAACCGAATGCAAAACGCTAAAGGAGCTGCACTTAAGTTGCTGGCTGAGAGTTATACAAGTAGAGATCAGGTAAACAAAAGAAACATTTGTTCTGTCTTTTCGAGCATACAGACCTTGCTAGTTGTTAATTCATTTTAGGAGCTTGGTAATGCTGAATAGGTCTCCATTATACCTTTCCGTGGAGATGCTGCGGAAGTCCTGTTACCTCCTTCTAGATCAATTGCAATGGCTCGAAAACGTCTTGAGAGACTTCCATGTGGTGGTGGCTCTCCCCTAGCTCATGGTTTAAGCATGGTATGTCTTGAAATTCCGTGTTAACTCCAACAGGAATGAGCCCACGAGATCAAAACTCTTTTGCATATGCTATCTGTGATTATGACTTGTCGTTAATGACTTCTACTCATAGCTTTTGTAGTATTGTTGCTTCAAAAATGTTGGTAAAATTTTTTATCTTTTGTAATATTTTGATAAAAATATAATCAGGCAGTCAGGGTTGGACTAAATGCAGAGAAAAGCGGTGATGTAGGACGTGTAATGATTGTTGCAATAACCGATGGAAGAGCCAACATATCACTAAAACGATCTACTGATCCCGAAGCTGCTGCTTCTGATGCCCCTAGACCCTCAGCACAAGAGTTGAAGGTAAATTATTGCATCATATCTTATTCTGAATCCTTCATATACAATGGTTTCAGGGTTTGACCAAACGGTTTTCATACGATTCGTGTGTCTAAATAAACATTGCAGGATGAGATTCTTGAAGTGTCCGGGAAAATATACAAAGCAGGAATGTCCCTTCTTGTTATTGACACCGAAAACAAGTTCGTTTCAACCGGTTTTGCTAAGGAAATTGCTCGAGTAGCTCAAGGTGCGTCTGCATAAACATCTGTTTGTTTTTACACATACGGAACATAACGATATCTCGTCATTGATTTAATCTTACAGGGAAGTATTATTACTTGCCAAATGCTTCAGATGCCGTCATCTCAGCTACGACAAAGGAAGCATTATCGGCTTTGAAAAGTTCGTAACTCTGAAGCAAGCATTAATGGCTTTCACCGACTCCATAACGCGTATGAATCGTATAATGTCTGCAATTTTTTGTGTTCCTCTAACATAAAACACAGTTTCGAGTATATGAAAAATGAAACCAAAATATATTTCATTTTCGATATTCATGTCTGGCACATATTTAAATACGATAAAATGAAACAAAATATTAAATTGTAACAAGAAATCTTCGGTTAAATTAATCTCTGCTCCCTTGAACTTTCACTCAATAATGCATTATATTCATTTCTCAAGCTGTGATATTTCTCACACAGTTCATTGAAAGCTTCTCTTCTCTCATCTCTGCTACTGTTTTTCTTCATTTTCGTCTTCGCCAAACGAAGCTTCAACGCTTCAATTTGTCTCTTGAGGTCTCGGATCCTTATCGTTTTCTCCTCGTGTTGTTTCTGAAGTGTTTCGATCTCTGATAGTTGCACTAAAGTTATTTCAAGTGTTTAGTGTTTCAGATAATCAAAAACCAAGAAACAGGTACGTATACCAGAATATGATTCTTCAAATACATGCTCAAACATGAATATTTTATTTAAAACAAGGGCTTATTTGAAAATATATATAAATTAAAAGTTAAGGGATATTTATAAACAAGGCCTTTAAACTTCGAAGTTAAGAGAGTGAGCGATAAGAGTTTTGTAAAAGCTTCGGAAAAACTTCAAAACCAATTTGGAATGACATATTATTTAGCGGTTAAATTAATTGTTTTGATAATAAAAGGACCTTATTGATAAAATCTCGAAACTAATTAAAAAATGGCAAGAAGTTGATACCTTGATGATTGTAAAAGATGCCATTGCCATCCTCCATGATGGTTGCAAGGTCCTGAAGAATTTCTATCACGTATTTAATTATCGAAATATATAGATGAAAAAAAGTAATTATTAATTGTTTAGTGAAATAAAGGTAAATTACATTCAAAGTCACTAAATTATTAGTAAGTTTATGATTTAGTCACTTTAACTTTAAAAAAGTTACAAAATAGTCATTGAACTATTTCAAAGATTTCAAAATCAAAACAGCTTTTTTCTCCAATCTTTGATATATTCGTCAGATTGACTTAAACAAAAACTTCTGAATTGAAAAACCAGAATATAAACTTATCAATAGTTTAAGAACATTTACTCGTGAAATAAACAAAGATATAAACAATTGAAAGAAGGAAAACCCATAGAAATTACCTCGAAAACTATAAGTACAGAAAGACAACAATAATTCCGAGTGTCGAATATGAATATATATTCAATAAGAAGTATGTAATTCTTTTAGATTTTTTTCCATATATATAGAGAACATTATTTGAATATAGATTGGACATGAAATCCACTAATGCATGTCATCCACGTGTCAAATTACATTTTAAAAAATTATCTTTTTTGACAGTAAAACACAACTCAAAACTGTCTTGTAATGAAAATCCCAGAAACAGCCGGATGTTGCAATGTTCTTCTTTGGTGGGCCGCCGCCCACAGTGTAAACACTTGAAGAACTTTGACTACAAACATGGAAAGTGACACCAAAACATGATAAAGAAGGTAAATGCTTTTAAAGACTTTTGGTCAAAATTCTACTTTTACTTCACATTCTCTGAATTTCTTTTTGTTGTATTCTTCGAACCCATTAATTTTAATCTTTATATTACAGTAGTCAGTGTCATATCAGTGAATATCTCGATTTTTATCGATATTGATACGCATTGATATTAGTTTGTTTTAATGTATCGTTTTAAATTTATTAAATATGTATAAATATCAAATAATGAAATTAAATAAAAAAATAATTGGATAAATTACATTTATAGTCACCTAATTATTGATACGTTTTTTTTTTTTTGCCACTCAGTTATAAGAAGTTACAAAATAATCACCTAACTATTCTAGCCGTAAGATATGGCTAACAGGAAGATGACATGATAACTTTTGAAATTGGTATAATAGTAATTTAACCCACAATATTTATACATTGTGTTAATTTAGTCTTGATTCTAAAAAAATTGATCCTCAACGGTTACATATTGTGTAATTTAGTCTCTTTTTTTTTTAATTTTGTATTTCTTTATGACCGTTTTCACTTAAAAAGCTAAAAAAAAAATTTACCAACTAAATTTGATTGGAAATATACCAAATACGGAAACACCCAAAAATCCAAATTAATAATTTTCATCTTTTCACATTCTTTTAAAATTAACCCTCAATGTCACAAATAAAAGTAGAATTGCAAAAAAAAAAAGAGACCAAATTATACAATGTGTAAATGTTGAGGACTAATTTCTTTGGAACTAAGACTAAATTGACACAAGGTATAAATGTCGAGGGTTAAAGTTGTTATATTATACCAATTTTAAAAGTTGCCAAGTAGTTAGCAATTTAACAGTTAGTGATCAAAAAAGAAAAACTGGAATAGTTAGGTGACAAATTTGTAACTTTTCATAGTTGAGTGAACAAAAAAGAATTTTACTAATAGTTGAGTGACTACAAACGTAGTTTGCCCAAAAAATCATAGCATAAATTAAACAATAAGATTATCCCATACCATGCATATAACAATCCATAATTCAAAACAAATACTAAAAAATTAAATTTAAACTTACTTTTTGTACCAATCGGTGAAATCAACCGGTACGCAGTGGTACAACCGATACCAACTAAAATTTGCACTGAAGCAGAACCTAGAATTTGTTGTTTCGGGTTACTATTAGAATAGAGCATTCTAGGTAGAACATGCAATACAGGAATGAAACTGACTACCTTGCTCTACCCTTTCCGAATTTTGAAACTTCAATCTGTATTTATTTCTTTTACGAGTTGATAAAAAAGTTGAAAGGTTTGCAATTTGCATGCTATATTTATGTTATTTTCTGAATCATGTTGTATTTTGTATACTTATTTAACATGATTCAATTTTAAAAATATTTTATATATTTATTTATTTATTTATTAATATCATGTTTGTTTTTTTATTGTTTTAATTCATAACATAATTTATTATAGTAGTTTAATTTTTTTTTTGAATAAAGTGTTTATGTCATTTTGTTTGTGCAAAATATTATAATTTTAATTATAATTATATATATATTACTAATTCATTTTGACTTAAATTTTGACATTTTTGTGTATTTAAGTCGTCATCATTTTATTTTTCATAATAACATATTTTAATCATTTTGTTTTTTATGCTTTAATTCATTTATTATTCAAAAAATTTGAATAATTATAAGTCGATTTGTTGCACAGAAGTTGTGGGTCCAAGTGCATTTAGTGTCAATGTATCACTTGACTTAACAAAATAAAATTGTAAGTACTTACTTTGACCATAGTTACCTATAGTGAAAAAGTTGCATTGTTTAGTTAATTTTTTTATATAACCTCTAAGTTAAAAAATATATATATAATTATCCGAATCGAATCAATTTATTTTTTATTTTTATTAGTTTTAATTTTATAATATAAAAATAAATATGACACTTATCATATTTTCAACTCACTTGTGGAATTTAAAAAAATAGACTCATAGTTATTAAATAATTTTTTGAATAATTTCATTATAACTTCTTATCATATCTGGGTTTTTTGTTTAAGACAATACTTAGAACTACCCAAAACCCCCTCCCCAACACATAAATAGGAAGATAATGCGTTTCAGCGCACTTAAACCCACGTCTTCTTGCATTGACAACAATATTCCTGTCAATCGAGTTAAGACTTAATCAACACTGTTATCAAATAAATTCCCACAAATTAGTTTCACGATGAGAAATTTTTGGGCTTTCTGGATGGACCCGAACTATAATTATTTAGAACTGAGCCTTGACTTGTCTATTCTGATCTATGAAAACTTATACTTATAACTCACGATAATCAATGTTGTGTGTTATATTGACATTTATTATTTTTGTTAAGTATGACTCCTATTTCAGTCAAATTTGAGAAATAATCTTCTAGTTAAACTCTATTTATTTGTTTCAATCAAACTCTAATTAATCTAGATTATTTTATTATTATTTGACATATAAATTTAGCCTATAAATAGGCTCTTTTACAACTTTAGAATACACACTTATTAGATATTAGAACTCATAACACATTTAGAGGGTTCTTTGTTTTCAGGTTTTTCGGAGTTTAGTTTTTTATCTTCATTTTTTGTACTCTTCGTTCTTTTGCCATTATAGTAAAATTATCTTTACTCGTAGTTTTTTATCCTCTTGGAGGGGTTTTTCACGTTAAATTTGTGTGTTCAATTTCTCAATTTCTTCCGCTATTTTCACATGTTTGTTGCTTAATCAAGTCGATCCCCAACAATTTTTTACCGATTATGAATTTATAATTTATACATTATAAAATACTATGTTTATATTTTTTTTTCTAATATAAAATTTTTGCATCAAATCTAGTAGAAGAAGGTTGGGTACTTCATTTTAAGATGGTAAAGGCTTTTGTATTATCAAATTTATTGGGTAAAGTATTGAAAGAGCTCGATTTCTCTTAAGTAATAACTTAAGTTTGAATTTTGTAGATGAAAAAAATAACATCGAGAGAGTTTTATTTTTGAGTAATTAACTCGAGAGAATCTCAAACAAAAGAAAAATAAAGACTTTTGTATTGAAGCCCAAATTGATTTATATACTGTTTCACTTTTTATATTAAATTTTGATAAAATATACTACTAGTCACCAAATTATTAGCGTGTTTCTATTTTGGTCATTAAGCTATAAAAATTTTCAATTTCGGGCTTTTTTATCCCAATAATACAATATAATAATAACTCAAATTGTATGTCCATGAGATTATTTACCAAGATAGTACGTTTGCTACAGTGTTCTGTTAGTACCACTTGACAAATTTCTCATTTTGATTGAAAAGCTTTAATGGTACTATGACGGCACCAAGCTTTAAATAAGGTAAATTGTTTCATAAACCTTTCTTATTTATTATTTTCTTTTATTCCCCTTCAACACAAAAAATTGAGAGGCCTCTTACTAATTAGTCCAAAAAAAATTTTCTACCAAAAATTATTTTTTTTTGTAAAAATGTTTATTCCAATTGGAAATCAATTTTATTTATTTTTCAAAAAATAATTTTTTTTGTTCAAATTATTTTTCATACCCTTAAAAGCTTTTTAATCAAAATGGAAAATTTACATATCAGGTCCTTGAATATTTAAGCCATCACATTTCAGTCTGGTGTTGCCAATTTGTCAAGCTGCACCTGCATAACATTATAGCAAACGTACCATTGTGATAAATAATCTCATGGGCATACCATTTGAGTTATTTCTTTAACCCCAAAAATAAAAAGAAGAAGAAGAAAAAGAAGAACCCCAAAAATGAAAAGAAGAAGAAGAAAAAGAAGAAGGTTCTTTGGTACAAAACAAGAAATGGTTATGGCCATGAGAAGTTGATATATGTTATTGATGTCCATGTTGCCCATTGTTTAGCTTCCTTATATGTTGCCTACTGTCCATTGGTTGTTGTTGTATAATGACGAATTGGTGAAGTTGTCTGGCATCAAGTGTTGGTTAGAGCTTCCATTCTACCTTAGTACATCTAAGTATGATGATGTTCTGTCATTTTTTCGTCATTTCTAAGAAGCCTACAAGAAGGAATATTGGAAGAAGAAGGTTAAACCTACTTCAAAATGAATTCCTTCCTTTTTTTCCACAAGACTACGGGGGAGAATATCTAAGTACGATATGTTCTGTCATTTTTTATCATTTCTAAGAAGCCTACAAGACGCAATATTGGAAGAAGAAGAAGAAGGTTAAACCCACTTCAAAATGAATTCCTTCCTTTTTTTTTTCCACAAGACTACGGGGGAGAATATCTAAGTACGATGTTCTGTCATTTTTTGTCATTTCTAAGAAGCCTACAAGAGGTAATATTGGAAGAAGAAGAAGGAGGAGGAGGAGGAGGAGGAGGAGGAGAGTTAAATTCATTAAATTATTTAAAATTAGGATCAAATTGATATAATGTGTAAGTATTGAAGATTAAATGTGTTATTATACCCGCTAGAAAAAGGTCACGACATCCATTTAACGTAGAGGGACCAAAAGAGAAATGATCTAAAATATTAGCGATTAAATTGAAAATTTTTATAGTTTAGTGGTAAAAACAGAAACAAACTAATAATTTGGTGACTAATTGTATAGTTTAATCCTTAAAAGTTTTGGCTTAACTATGAAATTGATCCTAAAATTATATCCGTTTTTCAACTTAGGTACCTAAAATATTTTTCTTGTCAAAAGTAACACTTAAACCATTAATTTCGTTTCATTTTTTTTCCCAAAACACGATAACAACCGATAATTTTTGGTCAAAAGTGATACTTTTTTTTTGTAAAGAAAACAAACAAACGTAATAATCTAATTACAATATGACTCTTTGGGCAATGCTGCCTCTAGTTTGATCAGTAAAAGAAAGTGCAAGCACCTCTTTTGGGATATGCGCAAATAACTTCATCTCAAAACTTGTATCAAAGGTCATTTTGGCTAGGTAGTTGACAACTTTATTAAAGTATCTAGGAGAGTATTGTATGGTCTAAGATCCAATGTTTTTCAAAAGAAAATGAATACGTCTAACAAGTGCAGAATTCAAACTAGTCAAATTAGGATTGTAAGTGGCATTGAATCTTCAAGCCCCCATAATGCATGTCTTGAATGATGGTCAGTCCATCAAGAGTATCCCACAACTTAACATCAAAGACTTGAGTAGTTGCCCAAGTGTCTATTATATATTATAATCCACTCCTCATTTTTGTTTCTTATGACCCCTGCTGCAGCAGTATTGACCTGAACCGCTCCAACCATGCAAAAACTAATGTTTAACATTTTTTTGGAGCCGAAATAATTGAATGAATAATAATAATAATTAATTGTTTTAGTTTGATACTTCGATAGATTCTATGTTCGAAAAACATCTCTCAAACAACACTAAACTCTTAATTAAAATTAACTAAATTCATTTATAATATAAGCTAATAACAAGGAAGGGGTTGTTTGTATCTACACCAAAAAGGGCCTCTTATTTCGCCATTTTCCATTTCAGTCAAACAAAGCTGAAAACAAGCTCTAACCCACACTTTACTCTCTTCTTCCTTTCATCTAACCCCCCATTTTTCTTTCTCATTTTTCAGAAGAAATGGCAAATGAAAAGAAAACCCAAACTGGGGTTTGGCCAAAAATCAAACCTTTTGTTAATGGTGGTACCTCTGGTATGTTAGCCACATGTGTCATTCAACCCATTGATATGATCAAGGTTAGATCACACCCCTTTTTGTTTTTAAGATCTGGGTTTTGCTTGGATTTCAATTTTGTTTAATGGTGATTTGTGAGTTTTGGTTTTTGGTTTGGTGTAGGTGAGGATTCAATTGGGTCAGGGATCAGCTGCTACTGTCACCAAAACCATGCTTAGAAATGAGGGTATTGGTGCCTTTTACAAGGTTCTTTTTTTTCTTGATTTCAAAATTTGTTTTTGTTTTTCTAAATCATTTGTTTGTATGATTGATCTAATGTTGAGATCTGTTTTAGAAGCTGCATCTTTTTAATAAGGATGTTCAAAGTTCATTGATTTTTTTGAACATTTTTGTGTAATTGTATTATATGGCATTGTTTTATTGGTTTGGTTTGTCAAAAATATTGGAATTTAGTACTGTTTCATTGGATATAATATTAGAATTTGCTGATCAGTGGTTTAGACATAGAGTTTTTGTTGGTAAAACTACCACGGAGACCCTTGTTTATAAGTTAGATCCAAGAGCAACCTGATCATTTGTTTAAAAATTTCATCCATTTATTCGGTTAAAAACTGATCCCTATACATCAGCATGAAGTACATGTGATATAGGGACTAATCTGCTCATTTTTTGAGTAGAGAGGGTAAAATGCAATTTAACTTCTAATACAGGGACTTCCATGGTACTTTTACCAGTTTTTTGTTAGATTTTCTCAGTTGAACTAAGAAGATATTCGTTATGTTACTTAGACTTGGGTGTTAACGTTGAGTATCGGTGTATATGTACATTTTTTTTATGTTTTCCCATGTATTTGGAGAACCCTTCGAGTGTTATATTATTATACTGATGTCCTAATATACGTATATCTAACTCAGACCAACAAAGGATATTTCTGTTGCACGACGAGCCTGTCTCACCTGTATTATTTTTGTGCAGGGGCTATCAGCTGGATTGCTCCGGCAAGCTACATACACTACTGCCCGACTCGGATCATTCAAGTGAGTCTTTATGCATAGGATAGAATTTTTGTTGTTGTTGTCGTCGTTGCTCTGAGGCTTCAATTTGCTTGTGACATTAAACTCGGATTATTTACGTCGATTCCAATTTAGCTTTTGATTGCATTTCGATTGTTTTTTTTCAGAATGTTGACAACCAAAGCAATCGAAGCCAATGATGGGAAACCCCTACCTCTATATCAGAAAGCATTATGTGGTCTTACTGCCGGTGCTATTGGAGCCTGTTTCGGCAGCCCGGCCGATTTAGCACTTATCCGTATGCAAGCTGATGCTACTCTGCCTGCTGCTCAGCGCCGGAACTATTCAAACGCATTCCATGCACTCTATCGTATCGTTGGGGATGAAGGGGTTCTCGCACTTTGGAAAGGTGCTGGTCCGACCGTAGTCCGAGCCATGGCATTGAACATGGGAATGCTTGCCTCTTATGATCAAAGTGTAGAGTTTTTCAAGGATTCCCTTGGCTTAGGTGAAGCTGCAACAGTCATAGGTAGTCTCTAAACACTTTCTCGGTTTTGTTATCGGTGAATGAGGATGTAACCTTCGATGATTCTTTCTTTTTCTCTGTCTTAGGTGCAAGTGCGGTTTCAGGTTTCTTTGCTTCAGCTTGTAGTTTACCATTTGATTATGTGAAAACACAAATCCAGAAAATGCAACCCGATGCCGAGGGGAAATATCCATACAACGGTTCTCTAGACTGCGCTATGAAAACCCTCAAGTCCGGCGGACCGTTGAAATTTTACACCGGATTTCCTGTATATTGTGTTAGAATTGCTCCTCACGTCATGGTACATATGTTATATACTTGTTTCCAAAAGCTGCGGTTCGGAATTATCCCCGATGACACTAAATCCGGAATGTTTTCTCTTTATGCAGATGACTTGGATTTTCCTCAACCAGATTCAGAAAGCACAGAAAAATATGGGGTTGTAGATATCTCAACAATGGGGGACCAATGCATCAAATAAAAGTTGGATTCTTTTCGGGTTTTGGCAATTTCATACACCCTCAAAAGTGAAAATCAATTTTTTTCTAAAACAAAATTTGAAGTAGGATCTTCAAAGTTTCTTCTTTTATTTTCTTCAAAGTTCATTTTTTTTTTTTAGTGAAATAAATGAAGCTGGCATTTGGGATAATTCTTTTTTCATTTCATAATCAAATTCAATGATTTAAACAAATATTAAGTTGTTGGGTTAAATTTTATAGTTAATTTTAATTAATATATATATATATATATATATATATATATACACAAATTACTTAAACATAATCTTAGTCTCTCTCCAACCCTTCAATAAGAAGATAAATGCATTTCAGCAAGTTTCGAACCCACATCATTCTACATAGGCAACATCGAACTAGGATTCAATCAGAAAAAAAAAAAAAGTTTTTAGACATTGGGTAATTTTTTTCATTTTACGAATATGTTTTAAGTGGCTACGTGATAATAAATATAAAATTTTACTTTTGGCCTTGAAGTTTTACAAAATTTTAATCTAGTAAGGTAAAATAAACTTAAAATGATAAAGATATAAGTTATTAAAATTTTTCATTTATATTTTAATTTTCGTAAAAATATACAATTTAATTCCATCCCAGAAAGAAATTTTGACTTTACCTTGTAAGAAGACATCATATTCTTAGCTTGCAAAAAGTTTTCTTTATTGATTTCTCAATCTGTTTATTCTATACAATTTTTTACAAACTCAGTTTTCTTTTTCTAAGTTTGTAATTTTTTTTTTCACATTGTTATACCTTTGTATATGGTACAACATGTGGCATGACATAAGACAACTTCAGACGACTTTTCGTTGGAAGCAGTTTGCGTACAACTCTACGTTAAGGATTGTCTGTGGCAACCATTCACATAAGACAATCCGTAGATAATCTCCTATGCATTCTGTCTAAACTAGCTTAGAAATACCATTATGCACCTTGCGCGGAGACCACTTGCAGCCCACCTTTAATGAGGACCACTGAGGTATAACAACTTCGTTCTACTTTAAAGAAAAAAATGTTATAGTACATTATATGACAACAATTAATCTATAACTGTCCTGTCACTTGATCGACTACACAATTATGCAAACCCTTTGTACTGTCGATTACATGGCCTTATAAGACAATAATAACCCCTTTATATAGGTGTATGGAAAAGCAAGGATCAACTTCTTTTTCCCTCTAAAAACCCTAGATAACAATCTTAGCTCCGACTCTCCACCTATAATATTATTTATATATTTTTTCTCACATGTAACATATTTTTATATTATTTTAAATTTTTTTTTTTTACAAAATTAAGTCAAGTCCACAAGAACAGGAGAATACATCTACCTTATATTGAAACATTCAAACTAAACCCCAATTTTTATTAAAAAAATAATTTACAATATTTTAGTTTTTTTAATATCTATAATAAAATTAACCCCAAAGTAAATTATATTGGTTTGAACCGGTTCAACCCCTTGTTCTTTTTAAATTTTTTTATAAAAATTACTGCATTTTCACACTAATTTGGAATTATAATATATATATTATTATAAAAATAAAAACCCAATTTAAATTTTTTTAATTTATAAATTAAAAACTGAACTAACCCACATATATTTAATTATTATTAAACGGAAATCAAATCGATCCATTCTATATATGAAAATTAAACCGAACCAAATACTAAAGTTCGAGTCTTTTTTAAATAAATTTTAGACAAATAGAGGTTTTAATTTTTTTTAGTGTTATAATTAAAAATAGAAAATATAGTGAACGAAAAAAAAAAAGCGAAATTTGAGGTGCTTAAAATGGAAATTGAGGAAATTGATTATATAAATAGCCATAGCCATGAACTTAAGGAAATTCCTATAGATCCCCCTCAAAATAAAAACCCAATTATTCATCCAAAATTTTTTTTATAAAAAATAAAAAGGAAAACAAAAATACAACTGGGAACAAGCAATGGCTGTATTGATGTTAACCTTGTTCTTATGTCTCATGACCGGTTCGGTTTTTGTGGTCGAAGGTGGTGATCTGACTATATTTTTCACTTGGAATGTCACTTACGGTGTCATTTCTCCTTTGGGTGTTCCTCAACAAGGTATTCTTATAAACGGCGAATTCTCTGGACCTAATATCAACTCAACCACCAATAACAATGTTGTCGTCAATGTCTTCAACAACCTCGACGAACCCTTCCTCATCACTTGGTAAACAAAAAAAAAAAAAAACCCAAAATTGAATTATAAAAATAGGTTCAAAAATTAGAAGTGTTCATGGCCGAGTGAAGCTAAGTTTAAGCTTAAAAATGATATTAATACACTTTATACTTACCTAATTCGGTCTGAAATATGGGTTTAAAAATTTATTCAAACCTACCCATATTTGTAATTAGCTAACCCAAACTTATTTTAAGCTCACTCATATTTTTTTTAAAAAAATCATATTTATATTATTTTAATTTAATAATTATTTATTTATTACAATTATATTTTTAATTATTTTTAATGTTTAAGTAGTATTGTATATTACTATAGATTTAATTTTTATATGTTATAAATTATATAATATACAACATTACAAACTTTAGAAAAAACTGATTGGGTTGGGCCAGACTCATAAAGATAAAGCCAAAAAAAATTTTTAAAAGGAACCGAGATTAAGATGTACATATTTTTTTTATTAGAACTAAAACGCCATTTTACCCTTGTATTGGTTAGTTTTCAAAATGACTAAATTAAAATTCTAGTATTTTTGGGGCACTAAAATATAATTTTATCATTTATTAACTTAAGATTTTATAAATTTTGAGGGACTAAAGCTGAAAATTTCCATTCTAGAGTCTACCCCCTCTCTTCACCCTTGCGGGCTCGGACTTGAATATCCCTTATGGACAGCAGGACTATTTTTTGCCCAATCTCATTTTTTTAGTATAATATTTTTGTTTAAATCTATCAAATTTCTGAAAGGATTAAAAGTGCAATTTTATTATTTTTGTTGCAGGAATGGGATACAACAAAGGAAAAATTCATGGCAAGATGGAACAGCAGGGACTACTTGTCCAATTCTCCCAGGAAAAAATTACACGTACGTATCATTTCCAAGTAAAAGATCAAATAGGTTCATACATGAATTATCCAGTAACCACCATGCATAAAGCTTCCGGTGGTTCCGGCGGCCTTCGTGTAAACAGTCATTTACTTATTCCGGTACCATCCCCTGATCCGGCCGACGACTATACACTCCTCGTCGGCGATTTTTTCAATAAAGGTCATAAAAGCTTAAAAAAGATATTGGATAGTGGTCTTAACCTTGGTAGATGTGATGGTGTTCATCTTAATGGTAAAGTAGCTAAAGGTGATGGTAAAGATGAACCCCTTTTCACCATGGAAGCCGGCAAAACATATAAATACAGAATCTGTAATGTCGGACTTAAGACAGCAATTAATGTTAGGTTCGAAAATCATCAAATGAAGCTTGTTGAAATGGAAGGTTCACATACAATGCAAAATGAATATAAATCACTTGATGTTCATGTTGGTCAATGTTTTGCTGTTCCTGTTAAAGCCGACCAAGATCCTGAATATTACTATGTTGTTGCTTCAACTAGGTTTACACGCCGGCAGGTCACTGCCACAGGAATAATACGGTATAAAAACGGGAAAGGACCAGCTTCGTCGGAGTTACCACCACCGCCGGTTGGTTGGGCTTGGTCACTTAATCAGTTTCGTACTTTCCGATGGAACTTAACAGCTAGAGCTGCTATACCTAATCCACAAGGTTCATATAAATACGGTGCTATTAATATTACACGTACTATTAAATTGGCTAATACCGCCGGTGAAGTTGACGGTAAATTCCGATATGCTCTTAATGGTGTATTACATGATAATGAGTTTAAAACACCATTGAAATTGGCTGAATATTTCAATATTGCTAAGAAAGAATTCGAGGACGATACAATCCCCGATAATCCTCCAGAGAAAACCGAGACGATCCAAGTAAAACCCATTGTTCCTAACATAACGCATCGGCACTTCGTCGAGATCATCTTCGAAAATCAAGAAACCACTATCCAATCGTACCATTTATCCGGCTACTCCTTCTTGGCCGTCGCGTAAGTTATAAACTGACAAGGTGTTCGATGAAATCCTTTTTTTTTTTTTTTAATGTTGCTTTGTTAATTTGGGTGCTTTCTGTAGCATCGAGACCGGAACATGGAGTCCGGAGAAAAGGAAGAATTACAACTTACTCGACGCAGTTAGCCGACACACGATTCAAGTGTTTCCTAAATCGTGGGCGGCAATTCTCTTGACGTTCGACAACTGTGGGATGTAAAATATTTAATTTAATTTAAATATTTTTTTCCCCAAGCATATGGTAAAATTGAGCTTTAGGACACTGAGGATCTAAAATTAATCAATTTAAAAAAATAAAAAAATAAAAAACCAAAGTAGTGAAGAATTTGAGGGATGAAATTTATACGTTTGGATCATTTGAAATGAAAATAAAATTACTTTTCTTTTACTATTTTTGTTCTATACTTTTAAAAATTTAAAATTTAGTCCATTTACTTTTATTTTTAAGAATTTAGTTTCTCTATTTTTCAAATTTTAAATTTTAAGTATAATTATTTAAATTACAATGTTATTTTTTAATTACATGGTTACCACGCGAGTATTTTTTTTTAAATATCACACTAATAAATTTAACAAAAAAATTAATACCATTTAAAAATTGGACCTAAATTTTAAAATCGAAAAGTGGATAGACTAAATTCTTATAAATAAAAGTAAATGACATACTTTAACCTTTCATTTATTATATTTACTTTATATCCAAAATTTATATTATATTATATATGTGGGGCAATGGAATTTTAAATTTCACAAGCACGGTGAAGAGATTGACCAGTGTATTATAAGAATACAGATAATATTAAAATAAAAATATTTTAAAAAATAAACTCATGACAATTTTTTATAATTGTTTGTGGAATAAAAAAAGTCCGTTGGAAAAAACTTCATAAACTCAGATTTTGAAAATTTTGACTTACTTTTATTTGGATTAATTTTGGGTTAAAGTCATTTTTTCTGTTTGTATCAATTACGGGTTTGAGTTATTTTGGATTCGTATGATTCGAGTTTAAGGTTAAAGTTTTTTTTAGTCGAATCATTATAACTTCAATTCATCTTGAGTTCAAATTGGTCATGTTTGAATCAAATTAAAGTCTAAATGAATTTTTTCGAGTTATTAATTATTTTTACGATCAAATCGAGTTGATAAAAATTTAATATAACATTGATGGAGTCAAGATCATAGTTGTAATCTCTCTAATTTTACATCAATATGAATTTCTTTTTATGAAAAATAAATATTCTGTAATATTTAATATGTAAATTACCATAACAAGTGGAATCAATTAGGTAAATTTATTAAATTAATTATATATCCGAATAACAATAAAATAAAATTTCAACATAGTAAAAGGACCAAAACCGGAATTATACCGTAAACATTTTCAAAGTCTATATATGAATACACACTTGTGACAAAAAAAAAAACAACAAACATATGATGAACTGATAATGACATAAATTGTAATAAAAGAACAATACAAGAATACATCAACCAATTACATTTTCTAACATAATCAAAGCAATATGAATCAATTAAACAACCTGTTCAACATGTATTAATTCCATCTTTGCAATCTTTAGTCAGATTATAAAAGGTTTCAACCCTAGTTTTCGCTCGATAAAGTACCTCGGTATCCACAACAGCTCTCATGTAACCATCGAACTCGACCGGTTTCCCGCCGTTAAGCAACGTCGTCTCGTTGTGCCACTCGCTCGCCTCGTTCCACAATTCCTTATAATCATCAAGCAAATGAACCTTGTAATGTGACCTCAAGTTATCGAAGTAATTGTAGAACGGCTCGTTTGTTGCAACATAAAGGTTCCTCCACTGTTGAACCAGTTGTTGAAGCTTGGTTAAGATTGCGTTAGGGGAGGTATCGGAATCCAGATTCGGCCAAAGTTGTTTGTTTTGTGCTTTTTCACCACGGATGACGTGAATAGCGTCGAAATCCCAATCCATACGTCCGCTTATCTCGGTTACGATGTTCATCAATCGTTTCGATTTCCATATTGTATGCCACGGTCTGTGAATGTACTTAGCAGCTTGCCCTTCACATACTCTATACCAATAATTATCAGGCTCTGGTCCATCAAATTGTCTCCATATGATTGTGCTTTTATCCTTTTTGAGTTGCATTGGTGTAGTTTTATAGCTCTTTATCTTCTTCAATGGTACTTTTCTTTTATGACCTTTATCCCATTTCTTCCAATCTCGTAAAAACTCAGTTTCTTCCACAACGGACGCCGTTTCTTTAAGATGCTCGAAGTCGAAATAAAACCGGAAATCTTTGCCTTCTTCGTCTTTGTGACTCGAACTATGAGTTGCAGATAAACACATGTTTAAATCCATCACAAATGTTCTATTCAAATACACAGCTTCCCCTAAACCACATAAGAAACTCCATAAGTAATGGTTCATTCCCTTACAATAATCTCCTCCTCTTGCATAATACAAATACTTCCCTTTCCTAAAGTTCGTTTCCGGTAAAGTCGGGATTGTATTGTTTATCTCTTCATCACGTATCGGTCGAGTGAACTTTGGGTTAGGCCGAATCCAAGGTCGTCGAGCGTTGATTCCCGAATGCCAACGGCCTGTATGGATCACTCTGTAAGTACAATTCACTCCGATCCCGAACTCGAACCTTCTAAAATCTCTGTACTTTCTCCAAGATCTTTCCTTTTTATTCCGAAACCTCCAAGCAACATCACATTCATCCGGTTTCGAGCCGTTGACCGGTGTTTGATACTCCAAAATCACAATGGACTTGAAAGTTTTTGAATTGAATTTCTTGATTGCGCGTAAAACCTGTGGATCTGAACAATTCACGTGTTTTAACTCCTCACAATCGGATTTCGGGGATTTTGCTTCGGTTTCAACAATGGGAGTGGGTGCCAAAGCAAGGGACGTTGCCGGAGCTGGAGCCGGACCGGTTCTGACCAGCGAATCGTTGGTTTTAGTAACAGGATTGGGTGCTAAAGCAGGGGACATTACCGGAGCTAGTGAAGATTTGCTTTCTTTACCGGATTTAACAACCGAATCATTGGTTTTAGTAACCGGATTGGGTGCTACAACAGGGGACATAGCTGGAGCCAGCGAAGAAACCGAATCCTCACTGGTTTTTACAACAGAATCATTGGTTGCTAAAACAGGGGACATTGCCGGAACCGGCGAAGAAACCGAATCCTCACCGGTTTTTACAACGGAATCATTGGTTGCTAATGCAGGGGGAATTGCCGGAGCCGGCGAAGAAACCAAATCCTCACCGGTTTTAACAATGGAATCATCGGTTTCAGTAATGGGATTAGGTGCTAAAGCAGGGGGAATAGCCGGAACCGGCGAAGAAACCAAATCTTCACCGGTTTTAACAATGGAATCATCGATTTTAAAAGTGGCATTTTCAGTTTGAGTGAAGAGCTTGGTTAAAGAAGGAGCTGATTCCAGCCATGGATCTGGTGGTTGATAAGTGATAGCAATGGCTGTAAATATAAGAACCGACAACACAAAAACAGAGAAACAGAGATTACTAATCAATTTGATCAGATTTTGACCGATTGGCTCAGTGTTTAACTCTGATTCTTTTGTGGGTTTCCTCATTTTTCAAAACCCAATTTCAAAAACTAATCAGATCTCAAAATAAGTCAACCAAACAAACAGAATTTGATCACTAAATAATGGGGTTTTGCTTGTTTTTGAAAACCCAGTAGTAGAAACTAAATAGATCTTGATGACTGTAAATGAATTAGAGAAAGAAAAAAAAGAAGCTTACATGTGAATGTTGAATGGGGTTTAACTTTGCTTGAAACCCAAATTAAAGAAGTAACCAGTTGCTGTCTTTTGAAGAAGAAAAATGGTGTTTGGCAAGAGAGAAAATGAGAGAAAAAATGGCAGCCGACAGTGGGGGGAGGGGGGACAATGATTTTAAGCTGAAAGTGTGGTGTGGGTTCGTTGTCGAAAAGACTTTGAGTTGAAGCTAAATGATGACATGCTGTTGCAGAATCAGTTGTTTATACTTCACTTTCTTACATAATCACAACGAAAGCAAGAATTTATTTTTTGGACATGTTTGATGATCTGCAAAATGTTTGTTTAATTGTAATTTTCAACAAGCAAAAAAAGATTCTTTTAACATAAAAATGTGTTTTTTTTTAATTTATTTGTTTGAATAATCTAATTTGTCGGTAGGGTTCAACTAGACTTTAACCTTGCATTAAAATTACAAAAATTACACAAAAGCATGGTTATAATCATGATAATGGAAATTCTTGTAGATGAACTGAGCCAACCATTTTGAAGCTGTAAAACAAATGATAGCCATTGATACCATTGTTGATTTAGCCACCATTGATATCATGTTCTGCTTTGTCACAGCAACGATCCCAATCGAAATTACCGACATGGTTTGTAGCATTACTTCAAGTGTCTTGAGACCTTTATGTGCTGTATTGCAACTGTTACAACTCACCACATGAGTCCAATACCTGCACAAATAATGTTAGTATCGAAATCCCATACTTCAAGAAAAGTGGAAAGACGAAATAATGTAAGAAAAAAGATATTGTTGGGAGGGAGAACCCTTCACAATGTTCCGGTATTATCTTCAAGTTATATCGAGGTTTCCTCAACAATGTTAAAGTATTGTCTCAAAGTGTTCTCTTTTCGTGAACCGTGCATGGCTATTGATGGAAACTAGAGATAACTCGAGGACAAGGATTAGGCCAATTGCCCAATGAATGACACTTTAAAAACTTCTCCCTAAAAAGTCGGTTCCCCTCATTACCTGTCCATCAGTTGCTCTCTAGGAGGAGATGGAGGAAGAGCTCCGGTAAACTTCCCTTTCCAATCAACCACGCCACCGCCATACTTGTTCAACCACCTTCGGAAGCCAACCACAAAGGCATCTGACTTTGTAGGCACAAAACAAGCTTCTTGCCAATTGGTAGCTTCAAGTTCCATTATCTTATGCTCCTACAAGGAGAGATAAGGTTTCAACTTGCATAAACATGGGTGCGTTGATATCTCTATTCTTATGTCCAAATATGCATCATGTACAAGTACTTACTAAAAGAAAAGGACAAAGATAAAGAATCACCTGAACATGAAGAAGATACAAATCAGAATCCAGAATCAAGTTTTGTCCAATGTGAAACATCCATCTTGGAACAATCTTGTCAATCCAAACACCAAAGTTCTTTGGGAAAGACCAAATAAATCTACTTTTACCCGGACTAACCGGAACACACATAAAAACCAAACAAAATCTTCGATTTGACTGCAAAATTATAATGTCCAAGTAAAAACCAATTCGACCTACCGATCCAGTCCAAATAAATAGAAATATAGTTAAAATGAATGTCGAACCTTTTCGGTTTCGGATATTGCAGATCCATTTTGTTGATCAACATCAATAAAAGCATGATAGATGCAAGGTGCAATAAAGTAAGAACAACCCCAATCTTGTTTTCCATTGAAACCATTTATATCCAACTTCTCAACTTTCATACCAAGTGGACTACCCCCTTCCCTATCTACCTTCACTGTGAAACAAAATGTTACAAATTTTAGATACACGAATTCGATATCTCAAAATAACATCAATAACTTCTTACCTTTAGGGTTCGAATTGAGTATTAATCCGTAATGTGCATATGGAAGATGAGCAGGATCCATAAGATTTTCAATCAACACCTCGTACCTGAAAACACAGTTAGTTTCCCGAACAGATTTCAATTTGTGTACGCTAAAACTCTTAGTTTTCTTGAAGTACCCGAAAGGAAATTCTCTGTTTCCCATTAGCCTTGAAAATGAAGGATCATCCAAGACAGGAACGTAAGGAGGTTTTTTCTTCATTATAATATCTTTGTATTGAGGATCAGCATTAGGCCAAACCCACAAAATATCATGTTGCACAGTGCTTGGATAAACAGTCACACATGCTTCCTTGAATGTATGGACCTGCAAATTTGAAAACCAGTGTTAAATAAGAGTACCATTTTTAGGTAAAAATATTATGAAGGCCCTTGTATTAGGAATAAGATTACATTCCGTCTCTTTTATTAAAAAAAAGAGCAAACTAACCCTATAAGTTAAAATGTCATCTATTTGTACTATTAAAAACTGGGTGATTGATAGAATAACCAAATAGTGAAATGTGACATGTCACATGTACCTTGTGTTGATGTACAATGACGAGTTTTTAACTATAAAATTGGATGGAATTTTTAGTAGAAAAGATTAGTTTGCTCTTTGATGTAACATATAGAGACTAATTTATCCATTTTTGAGTAGAGAGGGTAAAATGCAATCTAATTCCCTAGTACAATGGCCTCTATGGTACTTTTATCACTTTTTATACCATATGATTACAAAATCAAAAAAGGGTTACCGGTGGTCCATCTAGGGGGGCTTGAGGGATGAGTTTACAATCACCATGTCCATTAAAACACCAACCATGATACACACATTGTAATCTCCCCCACTGATCAATTCTTCCATCAGATAAAGGAGCTAATCTATGGGGACAAGTATCATCAAACACGTTCCATTCATTCTCATTCCTATCCCACCACACCACTAGGTCAAGTCCCAATACTTTCTTAGCATGGGGCACCCTCTTATCCAAATCACATATTGGCATCACCGGGTACCAATGTGAGTACCAATCGAATCTCTCTTTCTCGCAACCATCAGCCTCAAGTTCCAGCATAGGTGGCTCGATGGACTCCGTTGTCGATGCCGGGGACGATGGTAACGTCATAAACAACCTCGATTTCGATCCATTTCTTTCAAACAATGTGAAAGATGAATCAAACACAGTTAATTTTAACTTTAAATGGTGAAAGATGGGTTTAAGAAATTGGGTTTTGTTTCTTCTTGTTGTTGTTGAAATGTATGGTGAATGAACAAGGGTAGAAGAAGAAGCTCTAAGAACATCCATGGCTGACTATCTTCCTTTTGTTCCTTCGTCTTTCAACACTCACTGGTTCTTCAAAGCTTAATATCCATGTATCATTCATTGTATATATACTAGTTCCATGCATGCATACATCAACTTATGGTAATTAACAAGATACATATGGTAAACAGATACATAGTAACCAAATATGTGTATACATATATAAATATTAACCTAATGTATACTACATTAATTATGGTAACAATATCTATATAATGCTATATATTAGGATAATTACGGTACTTACAGTAATTATGGTAATTATAGTAAAGGTTATATCATGATAATTATGGTAACAATATCTAACACCCAATTTTTTTTCCCATTTTACAGAGTAATTTTATATAAAAAAGTAAACACATTAAAGTTTTTTAACATTTTTGTTGATTGAGTATTATCTCGTTTAACATGGATATTATTGACAATGCAAGAAGATATGAGTTCAAATGCGTGTTGTGAAGCGTATTTTGTTAACCACCCCATTTTACGAATCGAGGTTGAATGAGTAAATTGTTCTCTTATTATTTTATTTTGTTCAACTCAATTAATTTTGCATACTCTTTGTATTTATTGCTTTATTAATGGTTAACTTGTATTAATAAATTATGTAGTTTGTGAGTTGAGTCAATTGATTGAAGTCATTCACATACTTTCCCGTGGGTTCAATCTTTAGAATATTTCATAACGAATTTATTTTACATCACAATGATATTAAGCACATAAATTTGACATTGTGATCACTCTTTTCAGCTTCTTGATGAAAAATGTTTTTTTTTTTTTTTTTACATTACCCTTTACATAATCTTGTTCTGTTCTAGCAAAAACTTTGTAAGCCTTTCATACGAAGCCCATAAGGTTTGCTTCAAGCCATATAAGGCCTTAGTGAGCTTGAATACATGATTGGGGAGTTTTGGATTCTCTAAGTCTTTAGATTTTTCCACATGAAACCATTCAAAGTGTGGTTTTTATGTACCACTGAGGATGATTGTGGCTGGGAGAGATCATCTATGACTGTAAGTTAATCAACACTGTCAATCTACCTAATTACTTCAGCAACTAACTCCATTGTGTCTTCATCTCAATACTCACTATCTAAGGGTCTTCTAGGTTTATATTTAACAACTACATTGAAGGACTATCATTAATTAGGTGTTCTTATAGTACACTCTATACGCTTTGTTGTTATTTGTGGAGTACCTAAGAAAATACCTTCATCACTATATGCATCGAACTTTCCTTGGTAACTTTTGTCTCGAAGTAGGTAACACACCCTCCTTTTAACACGTGAAAGTATGTCATTGTAGGTTTCCTTTTTTTTCATATCACATAGGGTGTCATCCTCATTTTAGACCTTAACAAAACTTCATCAATCTCACGACAAGTTATATTAACAAACTTTACCCAGCACTTATTATAGTAATAATTAATTCATTAACTTCAAATAGGAGAAAAGCTTACCTTCTTAGTTGAACATTTATTAATATTAATCCGGATCTATGTAAACTCCAGATAATAAAATATGTGATCCAAATTAATTTTAAATTTATATATGATAAATATTCGTAAGGCACTTTATAAATACTTATAACTCGAAATACATTCTAAACATCAAACATAAATATCTTCTTACCTTTTCATCAACGGAAAAGAGAATGGATGGGCAAGGATTGATGTTATAAATGTCATCCACCAAGCAATTGATAACTGAAGGTATTGTTCGATGTTGAGGTTTTGTCCCCAGCTTTACTAAGAGCAATGTACAATTCATGAAGGGAGGAGCTTTGGTTGGTGGAGATACAACCTATAATAGTTCATGAGACAGGTGTTTGTATTGCGCGTGACATTAATTATAGAGAATGCGTACGGGAGAATTCAAACCACCAACAACTTAAAAGAGAACATTCGATTGGTGCAAGCAATTCGATTAAAGAAAGCTATACAATAATGATTTTAATAGCTAAATGATTTTTTAACTCTTTTTTAATAAAATTTCTAATCATTGTTGGTATAGGAAAAAAAAAGTGTTACTAGATTTTACCCTGCATACAAAGTAAAGGGTGTCATATTCTCATCAAATTACACACAAAATCTTTCAACGAAAGGCATGGTTATAACCATGGTAATGGAAGTTCTTGTAGATGAAATGAGCCAACCATTTGGAAGCTGCAAAGCAAATGATAGCCATTGATACAATTGTTGTTGTAGCCACCATTGACATCATCTTCTGCTTTGTTACAGCAATGATGCCAATCAAGATAATCGACATGATTTGCAGCATTACTTCGAGTGCCTTGAGACCTTTGTATGCACAATTACAACTCTTACAATTCACTACATGACTCCAATACCTACACACCAAAAAAAAGCTTCTCGTTAAACTATGTTACTCATGGTGGCTTGCACATGGAAGTCAAGATTGTAGGGATTAATATACATATTCAATGCATGTATGCTCATTCTTTTTACATCTAGTTCATATGTTAGGAGTATTGCACCTATACTTATGGGGCACAAGTACTCACAAAAGAAAAGAAAAGCGATGGGTATAAGTATATGTCCAAATTTTCATGTTCGGAATGTTTGGATATATACTCGTATACTTGAAGAAAAATGAAGAGTCGAAAGTTATTAAATTTACCTGTCCATCAGTTGTTCTCTAGGAGGGGATGGAGGAAGAGTTCCACTATACTTCCCTTTCCAGTCAATCTCACCGCCGGCATACTTGTTGAACCACCTCCGGAAGCCAACCACCGTAGCATCTGACTTTGTAGGCAAAAAACAAGCTTTTTGCCAATTGGTAGCCCCAATTTCCATTATCTTACGCTCCTACAAGGAGAAATAGGTTGTCAACTTGCATAGACATGATTAAAAACAGTTTCCAGTTCGTTAAAATATGCCATAGGTCTCTGCACTCTTCACAGATTCGAGTACTTGGTAAAAAAAATGAAAAATTCAAAGCATCAAAGAGCCAGAGATATAGGAATCACCTCAACATGAAGAAGATACAAATCAGAATCAAGAACCAAGTTTACTCCAATGTGAAACATCCATCTTGGAACAATTTGGTCAATCCAGACACCAAATTTTCTTAGGAAAATCCAAATCAATCTACTATTACCTGGACTAACTGGAACACACATAAAAATCAACAAAAATCTTCGATTTTCTTCATCAACCTCAACATCAGCAAAAGCATGAAAGATACAAGGTGCAATAAAGTTAGAATTGCCCCATTCTTGTTCAACAAAACCATTTATATCCAACTTCTTGACTTTCATATCAAGTGGTATACCCCCTTCTCTATCAACCTTCATTGCGAACAAAAAATTACAATTTTAGATACAGTAAAAACAAAAACCTCTCGATTTCGATATTGAGCAATTCGATCCCTCTCAAGAAAAAATTGGAGCAATTTAATCTCTGTCAATTTCAAAAGTGAGCAAATAAAAGAAAAAATTGGAGCAATTTAATCTCTGTCAATTTCAAAAGTGAGCAAATAAGGATAATTAATCACAAGATTAATGTTTTTCCTCAATTTTACATAAATTTGATTAGCATAATAAAAAAATTTAGCTCTCATAATTTACAAGTTCTATCAATTCGATCATGATTTAACAAATTTAACCTATATATATATATATTTATATTTGTAAATGTGTAAATGTTGAGGCTAAATTTGTTGAATGTTTTAGAATCAAGATAAAATTAACAAAAAAATGTAAACGTTGAGTACTAAATTTGTTATTATACCAATCAAAATTATGCACAATTGGCGAAATATATTAACACCTTGATTGCTCTATTATTTTTCAAAGGGACTAACTAGTTCAATTTCGAATTCGAGAGAGTTTAGAGAAATCTTTTTACGTACTCATACGTGAATTCCATATCTCAAAATACATTAAGAACTTCTTACCCTTAGGGGTCGGAGTGCCCATTATTCCGTAATGTGCATATGGAAGATGAGCAAAATCCATAAGATTTTCAATCAAGAACTCGTACCTGAAACCACAAAATTAGTTTCTCGAACAAATTTCAGTTTACGTATATTATATTACTCCTTATTTTTGTTGAAGTACCCGTAAGGAAAATCTCTATTTCCCATCTGCCTTGAAAACAAAGGATCATCCAACTCAGGAATGTAAGGAGGCTTTTTCTTTGTTATAATATCTTTGTATTGAGGATCAGCATTTGGCCAAACCCATACAATATCATGTTGAACAACACTTGGATAAACAGCCACACATGCTTTCTTCAATGTATGGACCTGCAAATTTGAAAACCATTACCCCCTTTTGCCAACAATGCCATACACCATACATCACATTACATTACTCAAAATGAACCATGGTTACAATACATATATATACATAGAGATGTTCATAAACCGAGTCGAGTTGGGTTCGGACTCGACTAAGTATGATATTAATACATTTTACGTTTGTCCAAGTCCAATCCAACATGAAATATGAACTTAAAATTATGCCTAAACCTACCCATATTTGTCAATAGTTAACCCAAGTTTATTTTAAGTCCATTCATATCATTTAAAAAAAAATTTTAAAAATATCTTTATATTATTTTTAATTTATATTTAATAATTTTATATGTAACCATCTTAACATTTTTAATCTCTACATGATAGTAATATTATATTTTTATGTGTTATAAATTATATAATATAAAACATTACAAACTTTAAAAATATGGGTCAGGCTCGAACTCGGATCTTGAATATTCAAACCCAAGTTCAGCCCACTTTTTAACTTAATACTTTTTCTCGAACCCCAAATTTCGAGCTAACCGTTAGATTTGAGTGGATAACTTGACCCATAAACAAATCTAAATATTCACATATGCATATAGATATATATATATATATATATATATATACTTTATAAAAAGTTGAACTTAGGTGATCCAATATCATATGTCCAACATAAATATGCTTATAAATATGACACACAAGTATAAGACTATGGCTCCTGGATACTCAACATGCTTGTGCCAGATACATAAATGTATCCAACATCACAGCCGAGTTCAAGTAATATAATCATCCATACCTTTGTAACAGTCCTAACATTAGAACAGCAAAAAGAACATAATTAAACATGATGATATGAACTAAAAGAAAAGGGTTACCGGGGGCCCATCTAAGGGAGCTTGAGGAATGATTTTGCAATCACCATTGCCATTAAAGCACCAACCATGGTACACACACTGTAATCTCCCCCATTGATCAATTCTTCCCTCAGATAAAGGAGCTAATCTATGAGGACAAGTATCATCAAACACTTTCCATTCATTCTCATTCTTATCCCACCACACCACTAGATCAAGTCCCAATACCTTCTTACCATGGGGCACCCTCTTATCCAAATCACATACTGGCATCACCGGGTACCACTGTGAGTACCAATCGAATCTCTCTTCCTCGAGACCGTCGGCCTCAAGTTCCGGCATAGGTGGCTCGATGGACTCCATTGTTGATGATGGGGTCGATGATAAGGTCATAAACAACCTGGATTTCGATCCATTTCTTGTAAGAGCTGGTAATTTTAAGTTTAAATTGTGAAAGATGGATTTAGGAAGCTGGGTTTTGTTTCTTGTTACTGCTGTTGGAATGAATGGTAAAGGACAAATAGCAGGAGCAGCTCTAAGAACATCCATGGCTGACTATATGATATTCCTTTATTTTCTTCGTCTTTTAAAACACTCTATTGGTTCTTCAAAGCTTAAGCAAAGAGGTGAAAGAACTTGAGGCTGTGAGGACATGAAACGACTGATGTGATGTGATGTGATCTTCGTGACGCAAAAAATGAATTACAGAAAAGTGCATATTGAAAAGTCGAGGAAAAACAACAAATAGTAATTAATGGACACCCCCAAAGCAAAGACTTTGAAGGTTTGCATTTTGCAAAAGTCAACATCGACTTTGTAGGATTACAATTGACTAGACTTCTCCGTTGCTAAAGGGAGACCAAAAAATAAGAAAGTTTGGGAATAAATATAAATTCAAAAAATAGGTTTAGGTAAAAAAAGAGTTTATTTTTTAAATAGATCTTATCTCGAGTAAGTTTTTTTGGTATAGGGTCAGTCTGGCTCGAATACCTTTAATAAAGTATCGATATATTTTTCAAAAGTATCGACACCTTACTTGAGAATCAATACCTTGAAGAAGGTATCGATATCTCATAGTAAGTATCGATACATTCCCTATTATATCAATACTATAGGCTTTAATATGAGCCGAAAAGGATCGATCCCGAGTTTAGTATCTATAATTTAGGTTGGGTTTGGGTAAAAATTTAAACTTATTTTTTGAATCGAGCTCAGGCCTATTAATTGACTTAAAATTTTATTAGGGCTTAGTCCGAACCGGCCCATAAACAATTCTACGAGGTAGGAACCAATAAAATAAATGTGTTGAAAGTAGACTCAATTTATACTACTTTAAATAATAGCTTTTTTAAATTCGAAATAATCTTGATCACCAAAATTAGCATGTGAAAATTAAAATTAACTTTTAGAAAAAAAGTTAAATGTTCAATTTGTATTAAATATTTTAATATTTAAGCATTAATTATTTTACCAAATTAATATTTAGATAATACTTTGTATTAGTTTACCAAATTAAACTAAAATGTTATTAAATTTATCGTACAAATTTATAATTCTATAAAAGAAATCAAGTTAAAAGAAACTCGAAAACTTTGGGGGGTAGAACACAAATTTACCCTATTTTTAAGCATTAATTATAAGGTCAATAAAAAATTTTAAAACTTAAATGGGTTGAATTGAAATTTTATAAAATATAGGAGGCATCCCTAGTAGTAAGATGAAAAGTCATCCGTCCTTCGGGACTTTTGCCTCGGCTTCCGTCGCTTCTTAACTCGAGCCGTCCTACTCGTTTGTACATCTCGACGACAAGGAGTTATGTCACTCCCTTGCCCACATTCTAACTTCCCTCGAACAGAATCCTCGTGATTCACAACACTTGGCTTCGCTTTGCCCACAGTCTCTCGGCCTCCTTGCTCAAGAACTTCAAAAGGGCCCCTACGTTCTCGCCAAGTACACAAGTTAGAATACAAAACACTATCAGAGTGTTTCGAATGTACCTTTGCATTTACTCGGGTCAACTGTCCCACATGCATCTCTTATTTTTCCTTGAAGTCCGATGCACCACCCACCTCTCCCATAGGTGGAAGCCTTGTCGATGACTCGGCCAACTCCGACGCTTCACTCGATTCGAGCCTCATTGTTCCTAGCTTCACTGTTTTCATCGCAACTTCTTCCTCTAAGTTCGATGACAAACTCACCTTTCCGTATTAGGTGGATAAAAAGATAGAAAGAGTGGTTAAAAGAAGCAGAAAGAAGGGCAAATTACCAATAAAAGCCCTGTTTTTTTTAAATTTAACGAAATAGGCCAGGTCAGAAATTATTAACCGGAATGGGCCAGTTTTTACAAAACGCGTCCACATCAGCGCATTGTCGGGAAAAGCGAAGCGCTTCCTCAAGGCGCTTTGCCTCGATGTAAAACGCCTTGAGGGTGCGCTTTCACTTAGGCAAAGCGCTTCCTTGAGGAAACGTTTTCCCTGTGTTTTTATTAGGGTTTTTTGCAATTAGGGTTAGGGTTTTGAGAATTTTGGGTTTTTAAATTTTAGGGTTTTAAAGAAAAAAATTAAATAAATTAAGGTTTAGTGTTTGTTAATTAAATTAATTACTAATTTTAAAAATTAGATTATGGTTTAGTGTTTATGGTTTTTAAGGAAAAATCAAATAAATTAGGGTTTTGGGTTACTTGAGTAAATTAATTATAAATTTAAAAAAAATTAGATTAGGATTTTAGGATTTAAGGTTTTAGGGTATTTAAAAAAATCAAATAAATTAGGGTTTGGGGTTTAGGGTAACTTAATTAAATTATTTGTTAATCTAAAAAGCTTCTACGTGGGCGCTCTTTTGCTACTGATGAGTCTCTGAAAAAATAAATTTGAGAAGGCGTGTTGCAAGCAAATAGTGTAAAAACGCTTCAAGTAGAATGCATTGTCGCAAAAATCTTGAAAGAAGCTCCCGTGGGCGCTTTTTTCTACTGATAGTATCTGAAAAATAATTTTGAGAAGACGTATACATGCAAATAGTGTAAAAACGCTTCAAGCAATATGCATTGTCAGCAAAAATCTTGAAAGAAGCTTCCATGTGGACGCTTTTTACTACGATGTTTCGAAAAAAATTTGAGAAGACGTATCGCACAAATAGTGGTAAAACGCTTCCAAAGCAGGATACATTTTCAAGAAAATTATGGAAGAAGCTCCCGTGGATGCTCTTTTGCTACAGTGGTCTCTGAAAAAATAATTTTGAGAAGACGTGTCTGCATAAATAGTGTCAAAAACGCTTCAAGCAGGATGTATTTTCAGCAAAAGTACTGAAAGAAGCTCCCACGTGGACGCTATTTTGCTACAATGGTTTCTGAAATAACTTGGGCTATAAATGAGCCAAATTTTGTTCTCAGGTTGCAAACTTACAGCAAAAAAAAAAAATAGAGAGGCTAAGAAGGATAAAAATTAAAGATGAGTGAACGCATTAGTTCTGTTATTTACTATGATGGTGAGGTTCGTCACACCGAGAACGGTGTTGTTTTTTTTCGGAGAATACAATACGACTGGTTTTTAACCAGAACATAGATTTGACAGAACTTCGTAAAAGGATTAGGCGTAAAATATTCGGAACAACGCCAATGAAAGTGTTGTCTATTAAGTATCGATTTTATGCTTCTATTAATCTAGTAACATATGACTCATTCGACATTAAAAGTGCTCGTAGCTTGGAGGCAATGGTGCAGACTCATCTTGCTAGTGGAGCACTATATATTGAGTTATATGTACAATTTGCATCGCCAAATGATACATTTGCGGCTGCTGTTCGAGAGGAATACACGACCCCTGCCTGACACTCCGTTAGTGGGTTACATAACACGGAACCGCCAGTTTTTGGTAGCGGTATGGAATACACAACCCCTGCATGACACTCTGTTAGTGGATGGGACATGCACCTAGGTGGGTCGATGTTTGATGCTGGAAATACGTATTGGGGAACGACATCAACTTATAGTGCTTGGCAATTTACATTCAATTGGGGACGTTATGAAACGCCCAGAAGAAGGGATAATGTACTCCTCATGACGTCTACTGGTGAGAGGACCTCATACGCCGTAGATGATGGTAGGTTAGATGATGAGTCCGATGTGGATCCACCTCGAGAGCCCGGCCGCAATGGTATAGAAGTTGGATTATTTTTTGAACCTGAGCCTATTCCAACTGAACCTGAAGATGTTGAAGGGGGTTCAGATGAAGAAGAAGATCCACGATTTAGAGCATACTCGCCTCCAGCCCACATGCATAATGTTGATCTATCTGCAGATGATACATTGGAGTTTCCAGATCTACCACACAGAACACGTGATCATACAAGTTCGTTATTGGATTCGAGAGAATTTAAAGTTGGTAAGGAGTTTTCCAATAAAGATAGTTTTCTTGGTACATTGAAACAACATAGCATCAATAACGATGTTAACTACCACGTGGTTAAATCTAAATCCGATAAGTTTGAGGCTAAGTGTGCAGTGCAAGACGGAAGTTGTTCATAGAAAATCTATGCCTTGTTGAGGAAAATGACAGGGTTATGAGAGATAAAAAAGTATAAAGGCCCACATACATGTCTTTGCAGTACGATGATTTAAGGTTTTTGAATAATACTGTTATTATGTAATGTTACATTATTTAACGTGCTTGTTGATGGTATTTCACAAGATCATCCCAAGATGGATTCAGCTATGTTAACTAGCTTAATACTACCCACGGTGAAGGCAGATCCTAGGACTTCAGTGCCAGTCTTAATTGCCAATATTCGTAACCAAATGGGGTACACACCCTCTTACCGCAAGGCTTGGATAGCTAAGCAGAAGGCTTTGGAGAAGATGCATAGTGGGTGGGACGCTTCATATAATGAAATATGGCAGTGGTGTCAAGTGCTAGAGAGATACGTCTCAGGTTGCATAACAAACCTTCAAACAGAACCTGCATACTACAAAGACCGATTGCTCCGTGGATGCCAAGTATTTAAGCGTCTCTTTTGGAGCTTTAAGCAATGTCGAGACGCATTTGCATATTGTAAGCCATTGGTACAAATTGACGGTACCTTTATGTACAGTAGATATACCCATCGGCTATTGTTAGCAGTCGCACAGGATGGTAGTGGAAGAATCCTTCCAATTGCGTTTGCAATAACACTGGGGGAGTCAGCTGATGACTGGGATTTCTTTCTTGCTAGGTTAAGGATGCATGTTTTCCCCCAACCTAATATATGCGTTATATCGGATCGAGGCACCAGGATACTAGCTGCAATTGAGCGACAGGGAAGCCTATGGCATCGCACACACTATCGGTATTGCCTAAGGCACATTGCTTCCAACTACTACAGGCAATATCCATCTAAAGGTGAACGATGGCAAGTGGCCAACATGGGTATTTAACTTTGTCTCTATTAATATAATTTCGTTTGGAATATTAAATTTATTTTAAATGGAAAAGTGGTATGTAATTTTCGCTATCAACTTATATTGGCAGGGTATGATATAAGTAAAGACCGTTTTCATGAGATGTTGGCAGTTTTCCATTCAGTTAACGAAGAGGGTCATGACTACCTATGTAATATACCTTTCGAACAGTGGACATAAGCATACGACGGCAGCTTACGATATGGTCACATGACCTCAAACCTGGCCGAATGTATAAATCCTGTTCTGAAAGGAACACGTCATTTACCGATAACATCAGTTGTGCGAGAGATATATTTTCATTTAGCGGCACTATTTCTGAAACGAGCAGCGAGTTATGCAGGCCAAATGCAGGGAGGCCATGTATGGTGCGCAAAGGTATTGCAAGAAATTAACAAGGCGAAGGCACGAGCGAACACTATGCACACAGTGTCACAATCGAGACAACTTATGGTTTCGTGTGACAGAGTTTGAAAAACCGCACCAAGGTATTACTGGCGGGCAATATTGTGTACACTTAAGAAATAGGACTTGCGATTGTGGGAGGTTTGACGCACTTCGTTATCCATGCGCTCATGTAATTGCAGCTTGTCAAAATCTTCGTCTGGATCCCATGAGTTATGTCGACGACGTGTACAAATTGGAATACATGTACAACGTGTGGAGACACATATTCCCACCGGTCCCAGATGAGCGTAAGTGGCCCTCTGTATCGCTTGCTCCGTTTAAGCTGTTACCGGATAGAGAGTTGCAGCGTAAACCAAAAGGTCGACCTTGCTCAACTAGAATACGCAAGAATATGGATATCCGAGAAACAACCAATCAACAGAAGTTATGTGGATGGTGTAGGAACCCAGGCCATACAAGTAGATCATGTCCAAATCGCAATAGTTGATAGTTGTTGTAATTGTCAATATGTTGTATTATTTATATTTTATTACATGAAATAATATAAAAATATTCAAAATGTTGCTTTATTTAAAATAATTTTCATTTTATTAAAAATATAAAAGTAAATTATAATTACTTTATTTAAAACAACATTTTATCTAATTACATGAAATAATATAAAATATTCAAAATGTTGCCTTATTTAAAATAATTTTCATTTTATTAAAAATATAAAAGTAAATTACAATTACTTTATTTAAAATAACCTTTTATCTAATTACATGAAATAATATAAAAGATTCAAAATGTTTGTACAAATATATTAAAATAAAATCAATGTCCGTGCTTGGTCGGATTCAATTACCACATGGAGGTCGTCGACGGTTACGCGTTGGATTCCTCTTTTTTCCAGCTTCTGGCGGGGGTTGTGCTTGCTCCGGCGAGGATTCTGGTTGTGGGTGTTGGGAGGATGAACCGCCTTGATAGAATAGTGACTGTGGAGGTGTTTGCATCATTAATGACGGAGGTGTTTGAAACCCATAAGGTGATAGGGATTGGTAAAAAGAAGAGCTCCTCGACGGCCACTCCTGCGATCCCTCATGCGACGGCTGCCTATAGATCAGCGGTCCACTCGGAGTAATCGAAAATGGAAATGAACCGGGCTATGCATTCCAACCTGCCATAGGATTAGAAAAAAGAAACATATAAGGGCTAGGATACATAAAAGGGCTAGGATACGTACCTGGCATCATCTGAAGAGGCTATGTTGTGGGTGTCGACGGTTGAACTGTTGGGCCTGGTGACTGTGTAGGTCCTGTTGCTGGGCCGGGCGATTGTGTGGGCGCTGTTGATGAGCCTGCGTCGTCGTCCCTTCTTCTAGGATTTAAAGGGCCATGTCGTTCCCTTTGGACACGCAATTGCCTCTGCCTCTCCTCTTCTGACAGTAAATATGGCTTGCCATGGATCATAAACCATGGCATGTATTCCGGCACGTACGCCAACTCTGGAACGATGATCGGTTCTCGAGTAGGTATATAATCATACCGATCTTCCCACATTTGGATATAGTGTGACCAGAATCTCGGCCAATCTGTATGCAATTGCCGTAAGTCGATTTTGTGATGATCATCCAACACTTCAGGTGCCACAGGAATCGGTTGTTGGAATCCAAATTGCCATAATACTCTGTCTGATTTGGTGCATCTCCACAATAACAAAGTTGACCAATGGGACCTTCACGTGCCAAGCGTTCGGATTTTGCAAGTATTCATCCGGAATTACTGCCCGAATTGCCGAATCCTCGTATGGTGTCTATTAAAACTATATAAAAATGATGGAAATATTAGTTAAATAAAAAATACTAAATACTAAATACTAAATACGAATCCACTATTTTATTATGTATGTATATATATTTTTAATACTTACTTGTGCTTCCGATCGTTGATCTAATAGAAGCCGTATATCTTCAAGACAGGTAGGTAATCGAGCATAACTTGCCGAATGGTTCCACCTAATTAAATAAATTTTTAGCATACGATTATATTTTAAATCTACGTAATAATTGTAAAATCTAATATAAAATTTACCTCGTTATGAGTGGGAATGTATATGGGTGGTCCACTCGAGGACGTAAAAATGGAAAGCGAAACCGTGCCCATGATTGCAGTAGTGATAGGCAACCTCCGATTTTTGCTTTATTCGGTCGCGTAGCCCCGCACATCTCCCGGTACAGTGTTGCCAACACGGCAAACCCCTAACTAAATTCACCAGCTGCTCTAAAATCAACGAGTTTTAGCAGCCATCTCATATGTACAAGGTTCCGTGACAAGTCTGGCATCAGATAACCTCCAATTATTTGAAGAATGTATGCTCGAGCATATCGAATTTTTTCTAGTTCGGTAGAATCATCATCCGGCTCTGAAAATGTGTCTCGTAACCAGCCCATCTCGATCCGACCTCCGTTAATATTGTCCGGAATAGCACCCAAAAGCTCGTAGCATACCACTCCCCAATCAGCAGAATGAATGGACCCAGTGACTGCGTCCCCGTCCACCGGCAATCCTAATTGCAAATGCACGTCTTCCAAAGTGATAGTGCACTCTCCACATGGAAGATGAAATGTGTGCGTCTCGGTCTCCACCTTTCTATCAACGTACTAATAAGTTTGGGTCCAACTTGCACCCCAAATTATCATCGCCACGTGCCAAAAACCCACTTCCGTAGGTAATCCTCTATCAACGGTGATGGAGGACCGGTCATGTTACGGATATAGCATTGCAATATCGATCTCTGACTTTATAAGAAATAATAAAATAAAATTATTTAAATTTGCATAAATGACAAAAATCTTAAATAATATTTAAATATTAAATTTAACACTTACCATTTGCATTTGTTCAACGGATATGTGTTTATCATCGAAGCGAATTAATTCTCCGGCCATTGCTAACACGATCAAATTTTTTTATTTTAAAAAATAAATCTAGAAAAAATAAAATTAGAGCTTTTTTGAAAAAAATTAACGAGAGTTTTGAGAGGAATTTAAGAGAAATTTGAGAGATTTGAGAGGAATTTGAGAGAATATTGAAAGATTGAAGATTGAAAGGATTTAAGTGTGAAAAAAATGAAAGGGGTGGGGGGTTTTATAGTTTTTTTTTGGACCGTTGGAGGGTTACCAACGGTCAAAAAAGTAGTCGTTGCTACTGTTCAAACACGGGAAAAACGCTTCCTCAAGGAAGCGCTTTGCCTACATGGACAGAAAACTCGCCCTCAAGGAAGCATTTTCTGTCCACGTAGGCAAAGCGCTTCCTTGAGAAAACGTTTTCCTGCTTTTTCCCCTGACAACGCGCTGACGTGGACGCGTTTTGTAAAAATTAGCCCATTCCGATTAATAATTTCTGACCTGGCCCATTTCGATAAATTTAAAAAAAATGAAACTTTTATTGATAATTTGACCCAGAAAGAAAGTAGGAAAAATATTCTCTCTGTATTGTTTTTATAGTCTCTTCAGTGCAATGATAAGTCATATATATGACATATCACAATGTTCTCTTGTATTGTTTTTATAGTCTCTTCAGTGCAATGATAAATCATATATATGACATCTCACATGTCATGACCTCACTAGCAAAAAGGTCACGTCTTGTCTCCTCATAGGTGCGGCAATGCGAATTCATAGGTGAGTAATGCAACGTCTTAAAATGGTTAAACAATTAATGGGTGTCAGGTTCCATATACTCTTAACAAAGTTAGTCTATAATGAAGGTTCGTTCGCCGAGCCACTCCATGTTATGAGTTCAACCAATAGAATTAGATTTTTTAAAATCTTGTTCATGGCATGTAATCTAGAACATTTAAAAGTAGAGTTGAAAACACATAAAATATGTATATTTAATTTCTGATCATTGTTGGTATAGAAAAAAAAAATGTTCAACTAGCTTTTAACCTTACATACAAAGTAAAGGGTGTCATATTCACATTTAACTTACACAAAAGCATGGTTATAGTCATGGTAATGAAAATTCTTGTAAATGAAATAAGCCAACCATTTTGAAGCTGCAAAACAAACGATAGCCATTGATACCATTGTTGTTTTAACCACCACTGATATCATGTTTTGCTTTGTTACAGCAACGATGCCAATCAAAACAACAGACATGATTTGTAGTATTACTTCGAGTGCCTTCAGACCTTTTTGTGCAGTATTACAACTCTTACAATTCACCACATGACTCCAATACCTGCAAACAAGAAAAAAGGTTATAGGGTAGGTTACCCGGGTTCAGAGCGTTGGATTCACGTGCATATTCGATACAGGTATGTTCATATGTGAGGATACAAGCTCCTATACTTCGAGAAAAGTGAACAGTCAGAGCAATATAAGGACAAAGTTACTAAATTTACCTATCCATTAGTTGTTCTCTAGGAGGGGACGGAGGAAGAGCTCCACTATACTTCCCTTTCCAATCAATCTCACCGCCGGCATACTTGTTGAACCACCTTCGGAAACCAACTACTAAGGCATCTGACTTTGTAGGCACGAAACAAGCTTTTTGCCAATTGGTAGCCCCGATTTCCATTATCTTACGCTCCTACATGTAGAAATAAGGTGTAAAACAAAACGAAGTTTACTAGGCAAGAATATTGGATATGGCTATGTGTTAAACATGAGTTTTTCATATATTTAGAGGGGCCTTAAAAGTTGATTGTCCAAATAAGCATGGAATATGATTGTCAGATACTGAGTACTCATAAAAAAAGTGAATGTACCTAAGAGGCCTCTCTGTTATAGGGATTTGATCAAATTAGCCCTTCAACTATTAAATAGATCAATTTAGTCCCTTTACTATTAAAAAGAATCAAATAAGACCAAATTAGAATAGAGTTAACATTTACTGTTTTACGGTTTTGTAAATAAAATCTTTTGTTTAGAATTGAGTTGCAATTGAAAAATAATAATTTTCAATACATTTTTAGATAGAGAATGTTAACTCTATTACAATTTGGACTTATTTGATTCTTTTTAATACTATAAGGACTAAATTAATCCATTTAATAATAGAGGGGACTAATTTGATCCAGTCCCCATACAGGTATTTTAACCCATAAACAAATGAAAAGTCGAAGCAATATAGATTTTTTGAATGAAACTCATCAAAGAGCCAGAGATATAGGAATCACCTCAACATGAAGAAGATACAAATCGGAATCAAGAATCAAGTTTTGTCCAATGTGAAATATCCATCTTGGAACAATTTTGTCAATCCAAACACCGAAGTTTCTCGGGAAAGTCCAAATCAATCTACTATTACCTGGACTAACCGGAACACACATAAAAATCAAAGAAAGTCTTCGATTCGGTGGCGGTGCCTGCAAAAAAATACTTCTTTATTGGTAAACAACACTCGGAAAACAAATAATATACTGGACCTGACAGTCCACAGGATCAACCAGTTCAACCTGCTGATAAATAGCAATGTATAGTGAAGAGAATGTAGAACCTTTACAATTTCGGAAGATGTTGCAGATCCATTTTCTTGATCAACTTCGACATCGGCAAAAGCATGAAAGATGCAAGGTGCAATAAAGTTGGAACTACCCCAATCTTGCTTTCCAAGAAAACCATTTATGTCCAACTTCTTAACTTTCATATCAAGTGGTCTACCCCCTTCTCTATCAACCTTCACTGTGAACCAAAATGAACAATTTTAGTTGCAAGAATTCGATATCTCGAAAATACCTACATCAAGAACTTCTTACCGGTTGGGGTCCGAGTGCGCATTAGACCATAATGTGCATATGGAACATGAGCAGGATCCATAAGATTTTCAACCAGTACCTCGTACCTGAAAATACAAACTTAGTTTCTTCAACAAATTTCAGCAACTATTGATGATTTACGTCCACTACATTACTCTCTTCACTTTTCTTAGAGTACTCGCATAATTTGCATACCCATAAGGGATATCTCTGTTTCCCATCAACTTTGAAAATGAAGGATCATCTAATACAGGAATGTAAGGAGGCTTTTTCTTTGTTATAATATCTCTGTATTGAGGATCAGCATTTGGCCAAACCCATACAATATCATGTTGCACAACACTTGGATAAACAGCCACACATGCTTTCTTGAATGTATGGACCTGCAAATTTGAAAACCAAAGTTAAAATAAGAGAACCCTTTTTGCCAATAATGCCACACATTACATGAAATTGCTGATTACTGTTGAGGGGAGGCCGGACTCTTTAGTAGGAGAAGTTTTCAAAATATCGTGAGCAGACGAACCCCTCAATGGTTGAGGTATTGTGCTCAAGGTGTCCATGCTCGGTTTGTCTCTCGACTCCACAAGAAGCCCTGACTGGTCCATAAAGTGAGAACACCTTGCCCACCAAGGAAATATGAGCATTTGGTCTTGGTGGGTTTGAAACCATGCCCTTATATGGCATTAGTAGGTAAGAATAGTACCACTTGAGCTAGTGACCTCCCCTCAACAATTATAATATCAACACTTTAAGAAAAGGATCAGTATGTATATACACTATACTAATTGAAGCTGGGAGATCAGTAAAGAATACTATATGTCCACACATTCATTTTTCTTAAAATAGTCGCGTCTGACATTCAATCCAACAAACAAATACGAAGATATGATCCCGAGTCGTATCTTCAAATATATACATGTATTCAATACTCATTCCCGAGTCAGAGTAAACACCCATACCTATGTCCTTACATGTATAGATATATCATACATGTAGGAGAATTAGACCCCAGAAAGTTCCAAATAATCCTAACATTAGAACAGCAAAAACAGAACGTAATTAAACATGGGGATATGAACTAAAAGAAAAGGGTTACCGGGGGTCCATCTACGGGAGCTTGAGGAATGATTTTGCAGTCACCATTGCCACCAAAACACCAACCATGGTACACACATTGTAACCTCCCCCATTGATCAATTCTTCCCTCAGATAAAGGAGCTAATCTATGAGGACAAGTATCATCGAACACTTTCCATTCATTCTCGTTCTTATCCCACCACACCACTAGATCAAGTCCCAATACTTTCTTACCATGTGGCACCCTCTTATCCAAATCACATACAGGCATCACTGGATACCACTGTGAGTACCAATCGAATCTCTCTTTACCGACCTCAGCCTCAACTTCCGGCATAGGTGGCTCAATAGACTCCGTTGTTGATATTGGGGACGATGATAAGGTCGTAAACAACCTGGATTTCGATCCATTTCTTGTATAACATGGTAATTGTAAGTTCAAATTGTGAAAGATGGGTTTAGCAAACTGGGTTTTGTTTCTTGTTGTTGTTGGAATGTATGGTGAATGAACAATGGTAGGAGAAGCTTTGAGAACATCCATGGCGGATTATATTTTTGGTTTATTTTTCTTTTGCATTTTAACGATTATGGCGGTCTTAAAAAGCTTAAAAGCCAAGAGGAAAACGAAGAAGAGTGAAAGAACTTGAGGCTGAAAGAGGATGAGCGTGTGAGTAAATGAAACACGTGATGGAGGTAGAATGTGGAGAACCAAAAGCTGTGAGCTTCGTGTGGCTCAAAACGAATGACAATAGGTGTTATGAATTTTGGTAAAAATGTCATCGAGGGACTTTTCCTACGAGTTAAATTATATTTTGCTTCTGATTTTATCATAGAAGAAGCCTAAAAATTTTTTCGAAAGTCGAAATTATATTATATATTTTTAAAAGATTAAATTAAAATTTTATCATTTTAGTTTTTATCATGTATTAACATAAATTTTCATAAATTTTAAAGGGCCAAAATGGAATTTCCTATTAAAGCAGCTGAAGCCTTTACCATACCCTAGCGCCGTCCCTATCCTTTATTCAAAAAATAAATAAATTAGTCTCTTACATATTATATCAAAGAGCAAAATTTCACTCATTTTTACAGTAAGAAGTAGAATTACCCCACTTCATTCAAATTTTTTAAGTCTTTTTCAAGTCATAAAGTATTTGTTTCAAAACAATGGCATTTTAAAAGTATTCTTACATCTATTAATTGAATATTAATTCGATTGACATGAGTATTGTTGTCAATGCAGGAAAATGTAAGTTTTGAGTATACTAAAACATATTATCCTTCTATTTATGAGTTGAAGAAGCACTACAGGTAATTCTAGGCTTTGACATCATTGACACATGACGTCTAACCAGTCGGGTCTTTAGTTGAATATCATGAATAGATATGTTTATTTTCAACCTAAAAGGTTTTTATTTGTTTCATGGTGGTTAAGAACAGTTGGCCACCATCCCCCATGTCACCCCTAGTGTACTCTTGATGCTAGACTCAAGCCATTTTTTCAATAGAAATGGGATTAGCCTTCAAAAGAATACTTTTTCTCTAACCCAAGGGTTTAGTCATGCTTTGGCGTCTGTGGTGACTTTTGTGACACTTGAGTCTTATGGTGACTCATTTTCTCTAAGTACTTAGTGACTTTGGTCTATTGAGTTTTTGCAGGGACTCGTTTTTGTCTAGGGTTCTATTGCATCTATTATTTCAAGTCAAAGATGTTTCCACTGTCACAGGAGGAAAAATTTGTATAGAGACTAACCCACCTCATTAAAATTATGTTTATCTTGATGGCTAATAGTGTCATTCAATTGAAAAAGTCGTGAGAACGAACCCAGGTCTCTCTTTGTTCTCAATTTAGGTAAAGAGGCTTGATTCGAGCAATGAAAAATTGTTTTCTCCAACATAAAGTTTAAATTTTTCTTGTCTTTCAAGGCTTTATCTAGTTTGGGACCGAGATCCTCGATCACTTTCTTCATTCAGTATAATTAGGTCTATAGCACAATTAGCTTTTGTCTAATGTTTATCCTCAGTTTGCATATAATTTTTATATAATAAAAATAAATTAAAATATAAAATAAATAGATGAAATTTCATACTTTTATTGAAATTTAAATTATATTTCCTTTTTCAAAAAAAAAACTTACAATTGTGATGTCAACTTAAAACACGACATGAACAAATCAAAAAATTGTATGCATGATCGAAAAGAATGATAAAGAATTCCTATATCATCTTCTCTATTCACATCAAAAGAATCAACTACTTATAAAATATACTTATATCAACTCTAAATTCTCTTTACCCTTTCATTTTTTTCCCCTCCATATATCAATTTTAGTATCAGAGCACGTCTTGAAAATCAAACTCCGACACCTTTTAAAGAGAGGAAGCTTTTCTGTAATAAGTTCTCTTTCTTGAGAAGAGGTAAACTTTGTGTTCTCATTTCTTCTCTCATAGTCGTTACCGGTTCAGATAATTTCGGATTCAAGCCGCTAGTAGATCGAGGAGAAAAGTACAATTTTGTATAGCCATCACTTCTCGGAGATAAATTCACTTGTTCCAACGCTCGAAATTGAAGTTCCGAAGGGAAATCTCGAACGCAACCGATTCGAGGTCCTGCCCCTGTAGTCCATTTACATGACAATTGCTTGCCTAATTGATATGATTTCATCCCTTTCCTAGAGTTAATCCTTTGAAGAATCGATTCTTCAGCTATGGCTTCAACATTATGATCATTTTCATTCATCGTCTCGTCTTGAACCGTTGAATTTGAACCATGGTTGTAAGCAACAGCAACCTCAAACAATTCGGTTTTCATCGGTATTTCAAGATGACTCAAGTTGAGGAACCTGCTTGACATTGTGCACTCAAGGCCTTCACTGGTTCCTTCTTCGATCAAATCACCGAGCTTCTCGATCGAACCTTTGACACTGTTTTCTTCAGGCTCTAAGCTATTTTCTTCAGATGAATTGCATCTAAGATGGTGACTGGTTCCATGGAAACTCTCTTCTCCATCAACTGGTGCCATCTGAATGTAACAAAATGAAAGCATTTCATGTCAACCAATCATTTCCATTTTCAGCAAAAAAAAAAAAAAATACTCAAAATCATTAAAAACACATTTTCACTGGTAAAAATACCATGGATATCCCTGTCCTATGATTCAGATTGCATTTAGCTCTCTCTACTAAAAAATAAAGAAATTAGTCCCTATACGTTAAATTAATAAGCAAATTGATTTTTTTTTTGTTAAAACTTTATCCATTTGTACTATTAAAAATCAGTGTGGCTGACGAAACAACAAGTGTACCTCATGTTGATCTACAAAAACCAGTTTTTAACAATAGAAGAATCAATTTGCTCTTTGATTTAATATATAAAGACTAATTAAGTAGAGGGAGAACTACAATCCAATTCATAAAACAGAGACCATCATAGTACTTTTACCCATTTTCATCAAATTTTTTTTACCTTAACATCTGTAAGATCAACATCGTTCTCCTTCAGAAATGAAATGAAATCGTTAAAGTTTTCTTCTGTAGGACGATAATGACCGCTATGAGGCCAGACCGCCTGTTTGAACACAATAATAGTAAATTACTTACTTACTTCGAGAAAAAAAAAACAAAGAATCGGGATAACATATGCGAAAAAGATACCTTAAGGACACCATTGTCAACAACTAATCTACCAGCAGCAATAGTAGCACCACCAGCCAAGAAACTAGAATGTTGAAAAGTACCCTTCTTTTTCTTGCCAACATACAAGATCTTTGATGTACTAAGTACAAAAATCCACTTAGAATCACTGGTTTCTTCTGTAGTCTGAAGAAGTTTCCCTGTTTGCTTGTATATGAATTTTCCATCTACCACAACAATCTCATAGGGCTTCCTTTCCATCTGTATAATGAAAAATAAAAATGAAATCGATATAATGTCAGATATGTATTGGGATTTATGTATGTTCATTTCTTTGAATGGAAGAAAAATGAGGAGTTCGAACAACTCGTATCTATATTGAGATATGACTTTTTAAAACTGTATAAACGCATTGAAAAACATTCATGTCGAACACATAGTGAACCAAGTGTAGAACAGAAATAAAGACTCACCGGACCAAGATATTTGATGCATTGTTGTTGAAGCTTTGATCTAGGACATTTTTCTATATTTACTTCTTTGCCTTCTCCAATATCCAGCCTGCATATTCAAAACAAATATATTTTTCATTAGAAATAAATAAAAAAAAGTGTTGAGGGGTTGACTCTTTCGGGAAAAATCTTCAGTGTGTCGTTTGCCGGGCAATGAACCAAAGCCCCTACAATTGAAGGTATTGCCCCTGGGTTGCGTTGGGGGCGCTCCCCCTCCATGAACTGTACATAGCTCTCGGTGGAGAAAAGAGACAAACCCCTAGCACAACAAGTTGACCAGCAAACAACACTTCGAGAAAACTTATTTCAAAAAAATCATCCCCTCAACACTCTGCAGTGAATAAAAAAATCCAGTTTTAAAGAAAATTACCAGTAAAAAAAGGGTTCTTGACACTGAGAATGGAGCCATTGATTATAATAAAAATGCAAGTTATGTCCATACCTATGCCTTGGATCAATCTGCATAAAAACACAGCAATGGTGAAACTCTGTTCATTTTTTTTCTTCTTGTAATAACTAAAATATCTTCATATCTGTTTTACGGTCCATAAAAATTAATTATTTCAGGGTACATTGGACTTACAGCTTCAAGCCAGTGTTGTAAAGCAAGCTTTTGAGCTTTATCGTTCTTGAATAAACCTTTGCCAACTTTAGCAGCTCTTGTTCTTGCTCTTGACCAGCGAGAAATAGCTGTTTCATGTTTATCCATGTCGAAAAATGATATAGAACTCCTTTTCAATTCAGCAAAATCCAAGAGCTTCCACCTACATCATAACATAATATATTCATGTTACTTGAATTCAAGATAAATGTCAAATTTTGTATCTTTGGGGCAAAGTAAGAAAAATACTTTAAAGAATCAAAGATAAATAATAAATTTTTAATTGGTCAAAATATAATTTTACTAAAATATTAACTTGTAATTTTATAAACTTCAAAAAAATTAAACGACATATTTACTATTTTTGGCCTCAAACGGGCCAAAGTCATTGCCTGCTCCTTTATATACGCCCCTATATCTATCCTATCCGAGTGAAAAATAAAGTAGACGGTGACCTTGATCCCCGAAAATAAAAAATCATCTAAATAAAAATAAATTTACATTTTAACTGCTAAAAATTATTATTTTTAGTCCCTAAAAAGTTTTCTCATTTCACCACCATATCACATGTTATTTAAATTTATCCATTGGATTTGTCAGATTTTGTGTCAGGTGAATCTTTACCGAGTTAATTGAAGTTGAAAATTTTCATCTCACTAGACAGGGTGACGAAACCCTCTTGCCCCAAAATTGGTAAATTTTTAATTTAAATCCTTTAGAATTTCTGAAATTATAATCTAATATAATCATAAAATTGCATTTTTACCTCCTAAAATTAATAATTCAATTATGCTTGAGTTTAAGTCATTTCAAATTCTAAATTTTTCAAGTTTAGTAGTCGATTTTCCTAATTGGGTCGATTGATTCAATCATTTTAATTAAAAAAATCATTAAATATTAAAAAATTAAAAATATCAGTTCAACTCATCCATACCAATTTTTCAGTATAGCTAATTTAAAAACTTTTTTCGAACTAATATCTCAAACGATTTTTTATCGGATGGACCGGTCCGGTTCAATAAAGAATATCACATTCCTATACTCAGAATATGTGCTGGCTAAAGAATGAAAACAAAAAAGCATATAATTAAAAGAGAAAAAGATAATACGAACCAGCTTTGCTCAACCAGAACAGCACAATCTGCTAGCTTTCTCCTTGTACGGAAGCTCTTATAAACCTTTTGCAATCTTATCGCGGCCTCCATTTGTGGATTGTTAAGATCTGAAACCCTCGATTCTTTTGAAGATTCCAATGAAAAATCTGGGTTTAAAGATTCAATAACATCCATTGCTTTGCTCTTCGAGCTTGCTACAGCTTCATCAACGGCGGAAGTCATTGTTTCCTCCAAATCACTGCCTCTAAAACTAATAGATCCTTCCAATATCATCTTCCCAGAACCACATGATTTTAAAATACTTGGTTCTGAATCTGAGAGTTTGAAACTGATGGATCTAAGTGGTGTTTTAGCTCTTTCTTCGTCTCCAAAACTAATGGATTTCACAGTCATTGAATCCAAGCTGCCATTGTCCATTTCAGTACTGCATTCACCAAATGGCCATGAAAAAGCAATACCCATTTTCTGTCAAACAAACTTGATATTTTCAGGTAGGCATTTTATCATACACAGAGCAAACATTTAAAAAAAAAAAAGCACATATTACCTCAAACGCTCGAACTGTATAAGAACTGGAAAAAGAAAGGAAAATGGAAAATGGGTGTTGGGTTGATTCTTGAATTTTGATATCAGTTCTCTTTTTTCCTTCACTTTCTCTCTGGTTTTTTTTTTCTCGGGAAAATGATCAACTGTGTATCTCAAGTGTTACCATTGATAACATCGATCTTGGATTTGCTTATATAATGGTAGTTAATCAACTTAATTATATGTAATTTAGAGAGATGGAAAAATTAAAGACACAAAACAGCGTTGTTTTGTGTAAACAATTGATAAAAAGTGGTTGAAACTTCCATGCATGAGTTGCTTTTCTTCATTAGGAATATGACCCACAAGTTGACATGGAAATGAAAAAATACATTTTTAAAAAGTTTATAATTACATGAAATATTTATATATCCCAATTCGTGGGTCGGATTATTCGCCATGTCTCGAAAGGGTTTGAGCAAAAATATTAAGTCCAAAAAATAGATTTGCAAAAAAATTAGGCTCGTTTAAAATATGGGTTAGATTCGGATTTAAACATTCAAGGCTCAAATCCAACTTGGTCCGACCCATTTTAAGTTTATAATATTTTATATTATGTTATTTTTATATATTATGTGACTCTAAATTTGCTTAAATTTGGTAAAAATAAAAAATCGAGACAAAAAATTTATTTAATTATTGTTGGTTCGGTAGTCGAACCAATTGAACTAATTGAACCAATTGAATCGAAAACTGATGGTCTAGTTTGTTAAACTACCAGTTCAATTATTAAAACACTGAATGTGACACTTTAAGATTATACTACAACTTCACCTAAAAATTTATATAATTTCTTTTAATTTTTAAGTGATGATGTGGCACAATCTTAAAGTGTCATGTCATCAAACTTTTATACATTTTTTAAGTTTAAGGACCAGACTAAACCTAACTATCGAGTTCAAGTGCTAACGTGGATAAAAAATACAAGTATTATATTATCTATTTTGTAAATTTTGAAAGGATTAATTTTGTAAATTAATATATTATTTACTTTAATTTTTCCAATAAATTATTTTCTTTAAAATTTTCAAACTTTTGGAAGGAAAAATAAATAAAATGTAAATTTAAAATGTTAAAATATTTCAAGACCTATTAAATTATCGATTAGTTAGGCATAATGAGATTTGGCTCTAAGATTAGATTCTTCTAATCCGAATCAAGTCTCTTATTTACTCAATAAAAAATATTTTATTTAAATTATAAATTTTATATGAAAATATATTTTAATATTTTAATATATTAAAATCAATAATTCGATTCAACCTGATTTGATTCATAAATAATCTTTATTTCAAAAACAACCAACAAAAGTCGATTGAGTCTTAACTGGATTGGTATGGGCATTGTTCTCAATGTAGAAGGATGTGAGTTTGAGTGCGCTAAAGCGTATCATCCTCCTATTTATGAATCGAAGAGGGACGATGAGTAGTTCTAGGCATTGTGTCACCAGATATGGTCAGAACTTATAATGAAATTATTAAAAAAAATAGTAATTAATGGCACCATTGTTGTTATGGAGTTTTCAATGAGATACGAACAAACCTTCAATTCAAAGATTGAAATTCTTAGATAGCCCTGATAAATCTAGGTCATCTCATTTCCTCATTCTGACATTTTTCGCCGAAGAACCCTATTTAGATTAGATTGTTGGTTATTAGGGGCAATCCATTCCAAATTAGTGGATGCTACCAAAAGAAATGGCAATGCCATACGCAAAAAGGAAGAGACTCATAGAATGGCAGAGGCAAATAGAGCTTTTGCATATTTTCGTTAATCCATTAATAGGATCGATATAGACACATAAATTCATGAATCCATACATCTCGATCGGAAAGAATTAATAGAAAAAATATCAGAATTAATCTATATATTTTTCAAAACAAATGTAATATTTATCAATTTTAATTAATAATTTAAAAAATTACATAAAAATATTAATTAATTGCATTTATAATTTTGGGATTAAGGCACCGTCGAACTTGTGTACGTACTTTACACTTCATTACTATACTTTTTGTTTCTAATTAATTAATATTAATTAATTATAAGCTTAATTATTAAAAATATATACATATACATATATATATGTATATACGCACGCGTAGCCGAAAAATCCTACACTTTATACTTGTGTCGGAAAGTAGCATATGGTATACAGCCAACGTAGATGATTAATTCAACATTTTGTACTATATAACCCCTTTAAAATAATATATATTTTATGACAAATGGATAACACTCTTTTTTAAATTAAAATAAATATATAAGTTGTATACAAATTTAATTTTATATTATATTTAGGTATTGAATCTTCGATAAATTTAATATTACGATCAAGGATTTATCTTTCGATTTTGTTGAAAATTTCGACGAGTTTAGAATGAAAGCATTGGGTTGTATGCTTTAAATATTTTATATGCTATAAGTCATGAGGTCGAGTCAAATCATATGAAAACTCTTCAGTTTTCATGACAAATTGTTCAAGCACTCCAAGATGCTCTCATTCTATTAACTCCCTAAGTCTCCTGGAATGACTTGCAAGAACAACCAATCGAAGCAATATCCTATTGATGTATCGGTTCATACAGGAGTGTGAATTTTAAATGAATTGCTCAAAACTACCATTGAAACCAAGAATTAAAATTGATTGAGCCGATTTTTTTAGCTATTTTTTGTCTTAAATCCATAAAATCTTATTTAAATCGATAAAACCTAACTAAAATAAAACCCAAAATAAAAAAAATATGGCTCAAATAAATAAAATCCAACCTAAAACAAATAAAAGCTAAATATATTAAATTTGTTATTTACTTGTGTTTATAATTTTTATAGAATTTTTCTTATTCTTTAATTTTTAAATTTTTTTGGCAATTGAACTGGTGATTTGATTGGTATGATTATCAGTTTGGTCAAGGGCAAAGCTAAAATTTCTTTTTTTTTTTTACGAAGACGGAATTAAGTTATAAATTTTTGTATGAGTTAACATACAATTTCACCATTGTATTAGATAATATCTTTATAATTTTCAAAGGATTAAGCCCTAAATTAATAAACCATTAAAAATTTAAATCCATTAAATATAATATTTTCAATGATTTAATATTTTACACATGTTTGATAATTCAAAATTAAAATATCCCGATAAAAATTTCTATAAAAGTGTGAAAAATAATAAGTAGATGAGAGCTACTTATCATTTAATGGAGAATGTTTTTCAATTAATTTAGTTTAATATGAAATTTTGATTTTTTATTTAGAATAAGGTAAAAATTAAAATTAAAATTAAAGATAAAATATAAAATATATTTTTATAATTTAAAATTCATATTTATCAAATAACCTAACTATAAGAAATACATCAAGCAAATTTTATAACTAAATTCAGTACCTAATTTTTCAACGCTTATTTTCTAATTTTAGTTTTCCAGATTATCAAATAATACCTAAATTAAAATTATTATCATTTTTGGGTCAAAATTCTTGCCCCTCCCTACCCTTGGTCCTCAAAATGATAAAATTATAATTAAATCCCTTTAAAAATTTAAGAAATTATAATACAATACAACGATAAAATCACACTTTATCCTTCTCAAAAAAAATTAATTTCAACCATTTTAAAAATTTCTAATTTCGTCACTATAACCAAAGCTCATCAACAAATAAATTTCATCAAATTAAATTCAAAAATATTTTTATAATTATTTAATTTTCAATTAAACCAGTACAACTAATAAACCTAAATCTTCATATGAGATGTCAATGTCCCCATGTTATCTGTCAATTTATAATTGCGTATCAATGGTTTGCAATGTAAATGTTGGTAAAAAGCTAATCCCCACTTTTATTTCAACATAGTTTAGAAAAAAAGTCAAAATTAAGTACTTATGATTGAGTAAAATCGACTCAAAATCACTAACAATATTACCGATTAACATTATTTTACATCGATATATTACATACACAAATAATTATATTAATTCAATATGAAAATAAACGTATAACTGAATCAAAATCAAAATTTTATGTTCATATATGAACAAAAATCTAAGTTTCATATGTATAACTATGTCAAATTAAAATTCATATATCAAATTACACATTAGACTAAAGTTTATGTATAAATTGATACTTATCACTAAATAAATTTAAATTTAAAAGAAGTATTTTATAATATATTAGTTAGTTTAATTATAAAAATAAAATGAAAATGAAAAGTGAGTCAAAAGTCTCGAGTGACAATATTTGTTAAAATATTAGCCCATAGTACAGCGCAGCAGAGCAGAGCATTGGCCTCAACAACACTGAAGAAAAAATTGGTGTCTAAGCGTTGTAGTAAATTAAAAAGAACAATAACAACGCGTTTTGCTTACAAGTCGCAGCAGCAGCAGCAGCAGCACCGACGACATTGAATGCTGAGCCTATGTGAAGGTAAATTTAGTGTGTATGTAGAATTCGGGGTCGGTATGATATTAAATATTATTTAATTTTATATTTTTTTTTATTTTTACTAAATTCCTTTATATTTATAAATAGGCTTTATTCATCATTTAGTTAGTGAATTATACCCAATTTTTCATATTGGTACTTAATTTGTTTTTTTTTTGTCTCATTTGATACTTGAATTATAATTTTGTTGCACTTTTTGGCCCTTGCAATTAATAGTGTTAAAATAAAAAATCAACAACTAATCATAACATGCCATGTGTTCCTATTGACCGTTGATGTGGTAAAAGGCGAAATTAGAAAATTTTTTATAGGGGGTTCAAATTGAATTGTAATTTTTACCGATTTTTAAAGAATTAAATCAAATTTTTATTATTTTTAGGAGGCTAAAATGTAATTTTACTTTTATTATTTTAAAATTTTAAAGGATTTAAATTAAAGATTTTTCATTTTAGGGGGTCGGAACCCTGCTAACCCCCTAGCTACGCTCCTGGATGTGGTTGATGACATGATTATTGATCAGGTTTTGACTATGTTGATTATGCATTAACCACATTCGTCAAATAAAAAATTATAAAAAATATATTTAAAATTATGTGTTCAATGTTAAGGGAATGAGAAAGCTAATAGATGGCTACAACATGGAGGAATGGGATTGGTTGTTCGGGTTGATGAAGCAAGACAAGTTGTTCAACTCGAAGGTGAAGAGAGGGAAGGTGTTCGTTTTGCCGGACTATAACCAATCGATGGAGCAACAAGGGGAGATGACTTTGAAACGAATCAAGTATTTGCAAGAGGGAGGGGTTTTAAAGGATAGTTAATGGCGGGGAGGGAAAATGTAATCCCCCAACTCTGGCGAACACGTCATTGTCCGTCAGAATAAGTGACCCTCTCGATTTCAACCCGTTTAGCTTCACTTTCACTTTCACTTTGAAGGACAGATAAAGATTTTCCCACCCCATCAATGTGATCAATTCCCTTTCACTAAGCTTAGTGTTCACTTCCCATGTGGTGGGTTATATATTTTTAAATTTTCTTCACTTTTTTTTTGGATTTAATTTAAAAGTTCGAGAGGCAAAATTCGAGATAAAATCTAACATAGACATTAATGGCTCAATACTAAACATATTAAGATAGTTTGACATATATTTTGTTAACTATAATATATGCTTTCTCTCTTTTTGTAGATAAAAATAACTTAAAGCGAAAATTAAATAATACACTAGTTTATCAAAAAAATAACATAATCCACCTTAATTAAGGTTCTAGCTGATTTTGGGGTTCTTCAAACCAATGAATATCTGTGAAATTTGTCACCATACACTCATGATCAGCAACAGTATTTTGGGACCTTAGAATATGACGAACAAGGACCTATCAGTTTCGACTAAACAAACGATGAACAAGACATAATTTAACCAAGTGACTATCTGTAGCTCTGCCAATTAAGATCAACTCTACTAATAAAATATTATCACATTCCACTTTCAACTGTCGATAACTCTTTCTCTATAATAGGAGTAGACTCTCAAGTAAGGCTCTTGCCTCAATCTTAAAAATTGAATCATTTCCTAACTGCATCGAAAAATCACCTAAATTATATAATTATGAAAAATAAAAAAAACAAACCCAAAATCTAAATTATTTTTAATTAAATAAAATATTTTTATCCAAATTTATTTCTTTTAGTCAAACTCTTTAAAAGTATCAAAAGAATTCTTGATTTGGTCAAATAACCCCACAAGCTGTGAATGAATTTAAAATTAAAGGTGTGAGGTGCGTTGTGTGGTGATAGTGCTGCTAGGCACCGCCCAATCTCCGTACCAAGACGCTGTAAAAAAGGTACTAAAAAGAAGAGAAACAAAATAGTCAGCGTCTGATTATGTTGACGTTTGGTTTGGCATTTACTTTTGCTTGCTGGATTTCTTGGTTTGTCTGTCTGCCGGATGACACCAAATGATGCAAACTTTTACAACGCACCACGTGTTTGATGAAATACCAGACTGAGGTGAAATGAAAGACGGTGTGACTGTGACTCACAACTTCAACAAATGTCATTAAATTAGTAAGTATCCCAACATTCTACCAGATAGGATGAGGAAATTCTACAATGAATTTCGGTATTAATATAATTATTGGTAAAAAAATTATTCGATTTCTATTAATTTTGATATCGAATAAATTAGTCTCTCTCAAAAATACTTGACGTAATTTAATCTTTATCAATTTTAAAAGTAAACAATTAACGATAATTGATCATAGTTTCATCAATAATATAATAATAAATTTAGCTATCAATGTTTATATATTTTATTAATTTGATCTTTATTCGAAAAATTTCAATACATTTGACATCAACATTTACACAAATATTGCGGGTTAAATTTGTTAAACCATGACCAAATTGATATTTATGTAAATTTGATGAAAATTATTAAAGTCATAATTAATTGTCCTTGCATTTATAAATGTATTGGGGATAGAAAGGTGGTGTTTATTGTTCTATATGTCGATGACATTCTACTAATTAAAAATCGTGCAGGGGTATCGGTTAAACTGTAGTTAACTCAATAGTCTAGTACAAAACACTTGAGAGAAACTAAATTTGTTCTAGATAAAAGGATCATAAGGAATCGAAAGAACAAAAGGATAGCATTATCACAAGCTTTTAAAACATTATGCAATGACCAATTCAAAGGAGGGAACTTAGCCCTCTGTATCATGCTTTCTATAAAAGTAGAATGTGTGGTTGCTTCTGAGACAACAAAAAAAGCAATATGGCTTTGAAAGTTCCCTACGCATCTTGATGTTGTTCCTGATGGGGAAAAAATATCACATTGTATTGTGATAACAATGTGGCAATAGTTAATATCGAGGAAACTAGAAACCGCAAAAGGACGAAGCACATTAATAAAAAGTATCACATCATAAAGGAGGCAATAACAAACAATTTTAAAAGTTCTATCAAATTTTTCGTCCAAAAGAAAGTAATTTGACAAAATTTTGAAGATTGAGAGCCAAAGTGATTAGAAAAAAGAATGAGGGCCAAAATAAATAAATGTTATGGGTTAAATTTAATATTATGCCATTAAATTATTGATTTAAGATACGCCAATGTTTAATTTAGAATGTCACATCATTATATATTTTTTATAAGAAAAATATACAAGTTTTAGATGATGACACGAGACAATATCTAAATTTTACGTTATCACATGGACCAAAACAGAAAAAAAAATTATCAAATTATATGACTAATATAAATCAAAAGATATGTAGAGATTAAATTGAGAAAAATTGACAAGTTCAAGAACTAAACGTTACTTTTATTATTATATTTTTAATCTCAATGAAATTGTTATTTCAACAATATTAAATAAAATAATAATATCCAAAAATAAAATATTAAAAACTTAATAAACATTATTTCTAAAATGAAAATTATTATCTTAGATTTCGAGTGTTTTTATTTTTAGTATATTTTCGATTAAATTAATTGATAGATTTTTTTTAACTTTTAAGTAAAAGTGTCACAAAGAAAAGCAAAATTGAAAAAAAAAAAAAAGGAGAGATATAAAATTACAAGATGTGTAAACGTCAAGAATTGATTTTTTTAGAATCAAGACTAAACACAATGCATAAATATTGAAGGTTAAAGTTGTTATTATGCCAATTTTAAAAGTTGTCACTTTTTTTTTTTGTCAATCATTTAGCCGATGTTGACCAAAAACGAAAAAATCGGATAATTGAGTGATGATTTTGTAACTTCTCATAATTAGGTGACAAAAAATTATTAATAACTGGATGACTACAAGTATAACCTACCTTTCATATTCGAATTATTTTATCTATTTTTTAGCTGGATTTAATATGATAAAATAACAAAAAGATAAGGAAAATGAGGAAGGTACAGTTGTTTCTCTTTATATTTTCATTAATTGACTAGTACAAATGGTGTTTTGGGTAAATCATACTCATGGTCACTCAATTATCAGTAAATTTATATTTTAATCATTAAATTATAAAAAGTTATAATTTAGTCACTCAATTATTTGAAACAGATCATTTAGGTTTTCATTAACTTACTAATTGACATTAACGTGGGTCGTTAAGTCACTATTACTCAAATATATTTACACAAAGTTACATCGTTAGTCACCTAATTGTTTGTAAATTTTCGTTTTGGTCAATCAATTGTGAAATGCTACAAAATGATCACTAACAACTAATCGCATGACCCATTTACTCATAGGCTTAATAGCTAATTTGGTCCCTGAAATAGTACTTCTAGAATATTTTATAATAAATCTAAAAAAACTAAAATTATTAGGAAGTTCTAAAAATCTAAAATTTGTATTTTTTTCAAAATTACCATTATGCAAAAAATATTAAAAATTCTAAAAGAATACCTAAAATCCAAGTTCTTTTTCCACTTATTTTTTTTTTGTTAATAACGACTTAACGACCCATGTTAACATCCGTTGGCAAGTTAACGAAAAAGTGATTTAAAATATCGATTTTGAATAATTAAATGACTAAATTATAAAATTATTAATAGTTAAGTGACCATGAGTGGAATTTACCTAATTATTCAACTATGTTCTGTCCTGTACCGTACTGGATGTATAGAAATTTAGACAGGGAGTAGATAGTACTACGGAAATTTTCAGATCTCTCATTTATATTATATAATTATAATATGATCCAAATGCATACATAAGCACATGGAATTGCATGATTTTTCCAATCACATTATTAGCTGTCTTTGGCCTTTTTCCCTTTTACCACCACTGCCTCCAGTACATTTCATGTTTTTAAATGAGATAATTTTAAATTTAGCTCTCAATATTTATATTTTTTTATCAATTTAGTCCCAAACTTTTCAAAAAGAATTAAACTTAACTGTTAGTTTTCTCGGAAAGAGTCGGTTTGTTGCTTTTTAATAGAAAGACTGCCTAAAACAGGGGTGAATAGAAGGGGGTAGTCCTACAAATTTTATAAAATTTTTAAGTCCATAAATGGTACAATTGTAGTTTAACCCTCCCAAAATGATAAAATATTGATTTAATTATTCTTAAAACAATAAAGATATATGTCAATAAATGGTGAAATCGCATTCTAGCTTTCATACAAATATTTAACTCAATCTCGACCACTAGAAAAAAATTCAACCCCCGAGCTAAAATGTTAAAATTTTAAATATGATAGCCCACGTGACAATCCACGTACACTTCATGCTATTTTTATAAAGTTTTTATCTTATTTTGAGTTTTTTTATTTTATTTTTTGAATATTTTTATAACTTTTAATTTTTTTGTTTTTGTGACTAAGACGAATAGTATCATGTTAGTATGTACATTGCTACACGAATTGTTACACCAACACTATTAAAAAGATAATGTTTTATCCAATATTCTCGTTTTAAAAAAACGATTTGACTTCTTTTAAAGCTTAAAGACCAAATTTAGTTGAAACAATTCGAACACAATTATGTGGATTCCGTCACTAACTACAATTTAGTAAAATTTAATCCTTATATTTTCCGAATTTTAAAATTTTAATCTAACAAAACAATAGCCATTAAATTCATCAAGATAAATTCTTTTATTTTAAAAATATTTTACGATATAATATTATATTAACTTGCTATTTCTTATTTCTAGTATTACCCACAAAATAACCAATTAAAGGATTTAACCATTGTCACATGTAGCTTAATTTTTTTAATTTAAAAATATAGACTAAATCTGTAACTTTATATATAGAATAATAACAAAAGTTAATTAAATAAATTTAACTATTATCAATAAGTCAAAACTGAAGTTTTGAAATTTAAAAGTCAATTTAAAATATATAGAAATTAAAATTGATCAAATCAAAATACAGTGTAGAGACCAAATCTATAACTTACTCGGAATACAGGGACTAATAGTAGAATTTGATCAATATAAATGAGCCCAAAACAGTATCAGTGGACCATTAAGCAAAAATAGTAGTACACATTGCATATGCTGTAGCTCTTTGCGGTTCAATAAGCAAGTCCAGTGAACATTTTGAAAAGAAGAGGCAAAAACATTACGACCGCGTATATACAGGTTCTCCGATCATTAAAACCTGATGAATTTCTGAAGCTGTCGACAATCTTTGAAAGCATATCGGAAAAGCCGATGCCATGGTGGTCATCACATACACCATTAATGCAACTTGACGTCACATTGAATCATCAGAGTCATCAGAATCGGATCCATCAGGTTCCCCGGCATTGCCTCCTGTATCGGGAACTTCAGGCTTTGCAGCAGCTGCAGGCGGAGCTTTCTTATTCGCATTACGAGCGTTCTCATCACCCGCATCACCTTGTCCATTGACATCAGCATGTAAACCATGATTAAGGTATAAAAACAACCATATCAAAAAGACAAATCATACAATCAAGAAGTCAAGATAGCTACCAAGGAAAATGATTTATGGAAACATTTTAGTAATGACCGGACCAAATTATAATATTTGCGACAAATTCAAGACTTAAAAAATGCAGCAGTTGCCAGTAAAAGTACCATGGAGGCCCTTATATTAAGAGTCAGATTGCATTTTGCCCCCTCTACTAAAAGAATGAGCAAATTAGTCCTGTACATTAAATCAAAGAACAAATTGATCCTTTTGTTAAAATTTTTATCTATTTCTACTGTTAAAAACTGGATACCATGTGGAGCTGTCTGATTATTCCATCAACCACGCCAGTTTTTAACATTAAAAATGGCTGAAAATTTTAACTAAAAGGACTAGTTTGCTCTTTAATTTAACATACAATGACTACTTTGTTCATTTTTTTAGTAAATAAGGTAAAATACAATCTGACTCCTACTACAGGGACCTCCATGATACTTTCACCAGCAGTTGCCAAAGATAATAACTAAAGAAACAATACTGAAATTCATATCAAGGATATCGAGATTTTCAACTGTTCCTCCAGACATGATGTTCACCAAATCCTTTTCAACACGTTGTACGAGCTCTGGCTGCAAAAATAACATAATCGGCATCAGTAAACTACTAAACGAAAAACAAAGAAACAGCTACACAGAAATCAAGTCACTCGGCACAAACAAGATAGACGAGCTCAAAGCTTAGTCACTTCTTAGTTCTTAGCAAAAATATGGTGGCTACACATAAGAGATTCGGATGTAGCTCCTTTTACATTTGACAGTTCCCCCTTTAAGAATTACATGAATAATGAATCATTGAAATTATCATATATAGTCATAATACGAAAAGTTATGTCTATATTTTAAAACTTCCACCTATGTTGCTCTAAATCTTCATTTTGATTGAAGCACCCGTGTCCTATGCATATTTGGACGTATGTACCGAGATATGACTCTCTATGTATATTTGGCCATATGTACCAAGATATGACTCTCTGAGGACTCTTCAGATAAGTGGAAAACCAATGTATCGGACACTCCTAATCCCACACACACCCATATACAAAAAGATTGTGTGAAAAAAGCAAGTATATCGATACATTTAGATCTGGCTCCCTTCGAAATCTTCGCTTCCGAGCATCCCTCAATGGAGGAGTTAGACCGTGTCTGTATTCCACCACATCTGGAGAAGCTTCTCCAGACTCTCTGACCAAAATCATCTATAACAATGACAACAGTTAATATGATCGTATTGGAAGTAAAGCAACCATGCATTATTGTGTAAAAATAAATAACAATATCGAGTACCATACTTGACCGACATCAGCTGTTTTAACCAATGCACTATCGTCGTAAGTTTTGTATGACTCAACAACACAAGGTAGATCAAGGACAGATGCAGGGAAACGATCATTGCCAATGACAAATGTGCCGGTCCGTCCATCCTCTGCAAAGTACAGAGAAGCTTAATGTTCACAAATATAATAGATGCAGAGTCTTTACTTCTTGGAAGCATTCATCACTTAATGCATCTTAATCTTACAAGATAAAGACTAAGCCCTAAAGTGTAATCAGAGGCAAACTCAGAAATTTTATTTGAGGGGGCTGAGATAAAATTATAAAATTTTGGAGAGGCCAAAGTTAAAAATTGTGTTAAAATGCTTAAATTACATTGTTCATTTTTTTTTGGAGGGGCCAAAAATGCAAAATTTTCATTTATTCAAAAGCTAAAAGACTTAATTTGAAAGATTTATATCTTGGAAGGGGCTAAATGGAAAATTTCCCATTTAACCAAGAAAGCCAAGGCCCCTGCCCTGCCTCCCCGCCCCCCCCCCCCCCAACAGCTTCGCCACTGCCTATAACCCCTAAACAATATCAACTGTTTTCCTATTTTCTCCAAGGAAAGTAATAAGTTTGTGTGAGGAATACACTCTTTAGGCCACTACGAGACAATGGGGTTGTTTATGGTTCAGTTAATATATAAGTAAAAAAGAAACCCAAATAGAGATTATGGTAGCAGTAAAAGTACAAGTTATCTACCCACATAGATGTTTAGCTAAATTAAACTATAGGAATCACAAGCTTCTTAGCAATGAGTTTCACGGCAAACTTGGTATAAGTTCAGAAAGAAAATAAAATGTTATGACATAGACAACAGCAAGAGTTAATCAGACATTTGTATGTAAAATTGAGTGAAATCCTCACCAGAAAATTCCAAATCCAGTGATTTGTCCTCGGAAGATGAAGCGTTTTCACTTAAAAGACGATTTATGCGTTCAGCGACAGAAGGTGGAACTCTAAGAATGAATTGCTCATCCATGCCTGCTAAATGAAATGACATATAGGAAATATGAAAGATTTAACATATTTCAAGTCCATCATCAATCTTGAAACTAATGCAATACCTCAAAACACAAATCCCTGTAGTTTATATATCATACAATCATAACAAACTATGGCTGAGCTAATCATGCAACTCCAAAACCAATATCATTTGGGAAGTTCTATAAATTAAAACAATGGATTTTGAACAATTCTTAAAATCATAGACCGCATTCCTTCACTTTTCAAAAAGATACTACAAATCCGAAATGACAGACAAAAATTTCTGTAAGTCCATTTGCTTCCTTCGCCAATGAAGGTCATTAATCATCCATTTTAGTATCATCTTTAAATCAAGAAACAGAAACTGCTCCGACCCTTGACTCGAGTCTTAAACCTGAGTTTTATATCTTGGGTTTGTCTATGGCATAAGCCTATCTAGGGTAAAAGTACCAGCCCTAGTACTATCAGTCAGATTACATTTTGCACCATGTCAAAAAATGAGAAAATTAATCCTTGTACGCTAGATAAAAAAGCAAACTGATACTTTTGTTAAAAATTCCTTTCATTCTAATGTTAAAAACTAGTACTTGTAAGTTAGAATGAGTTACATGTGGCATGCTAGCTTTTAACAGTAGAAATAAATGAAATTTTTAATAGAAATGATCAGTTTGCTCTTTAGCCTAATGTACAGGAGTAATTTGCTAATTTCTTGAGTAAACAGGGCAAAATGCAATCTGATTGTAGGCTACCATGGTACTTTAACCGCCTATCTAGAGACTTTACATAGACAAACAAACCCTAAAACAACCAAACTAGGATTAATTATATCAGCTGAAATGCAAAATAAACATTCCATATCGGATACTACTCAACAAAAATAAGCCTCTCTATGAGAAACTATGAATTAGTTACCAGATTACAAACATAAAATCAAATAAAAAATTCTAATTTTTCTGATCATAGTTCCACAACAATATCAGGCATTTCCAATGATTAAAAAAGCACCAAAACTGCATTCTTCAATGCAAATTGTCTAATTGATTGAGGCAAATAATTATGGGAAACCACTTGAATATCAAATTATAAACAGTTTACACGAACAATAAAGTATACAACAGGCAATTGATGACTAACTTATAAACACTAAAAATCATAAAGATTAAAGCAAAGTTTGAAATACCTAATCAATCAAAGAGAATGGTGAAGCTTGTACAAGCAATTTCTCACCACCTGTTCGATGAAAACACCCAAAGAGAGAAACGTTTTTATATGATTAATATTCTAAAAAAAAAAAACCCAAAAAGCCTCTGAATTTAACAGAAACGAGCAATACCCAGAAGCAAAATATCAAATTTAAGCGACGAAGGGTTGAAAATCCAGTAAGCAAAACCGGATTCAGGAACCTATAAATTTAAAGAAATATGGTTTTGAATTTAAGAGAAAGCTAAAAAAAATTAAAGAAACAGCGAGAAGAATTGCGAAACCAGTATTTATAGAAATTTGATTATGTTACTAACTTTTTTAATAAATTTAAATAGTTTGATATAAATAAAATAAGGGTAAACAGTAAATAAAGTCACTAAACTATTCGTAAATTTACGTTTTAGTTATTTAACTTCAGAAAGTTATAAAATGGTAATTAAATTATTTGATAGTTTGCATTTAAGTCGTTATAATGTTAAAATTATTGTTGCATTACTTTATATGTTCACATTATCTAAACTAATCGAAAATTGTCATTCCCGTTCTCTTCTACGATTAAATTTTCTTTTATGAAATAACTTTAAACAGTATGATTCTACGACCCAAAATACAAATAACTTTTTTCTCTAATCTCCAACATTTACCGTCAAATCGGCACTTGAAGCTCACAAACCAGACTTGTTTTTATAAAAATAAAATAAAACTTGATGACCCAATATTTAAATAAAAATATTTGAATAGTTTTATAACTTGAATGAAAGTTTTGAATAATTCAGTAATTATTTTATAATTTTTTAAAATTAAGTGATCAAAACATAAAATTACTAATAATTTAATGATATTGAGTATTAAAATTTTAAGTTTAGTGACCAAATAGTAAATTAATAAAACTTTAGAAGACTTCAAAACTAAATTAAAATATTTTGAAGTTTAAAAATTATAGAATCAAATTAGACAGTCCAGATTAAAAGTCAATCGACGTAATGGTCGAGACCGACTAGATCAAAAATCAGTCGACATAATGGTCGAGAGAAAGATATTTAACCAATTCACTCACGAATCTATACAAACTAATTTAACCTATTTTCTTAATTTATAATTAATTTATAATAATTTATTTAATTAAATTAGAAGAATCAATTTAACCGAAAGTCAATAACCCGACCCATCCAACCATGGATTCAGTTAAAAAAACATTGATAAGGATCGAGCTTTGCGTAAAATAGGGCTGGAAATTGCGAAATCCAAATCGGGCTTGCAAAGGAAAATCATGGTGGCTGATGATTATTGGAGTTAGGCCTAGTTCAAATCATGGCCAATCTAACCGCAATAGGCCCACGGTCGATACGATGTGCTGATAAAATTTTCTGGTTTGGGAAGAAAGTTGGGGAGAGGGGGAGACACGCTGGTAATGGCCATGGAGTCGGTTTCCGTAACTCACACAATCTCTGCAACGAATCAAAAGAATCCCTTTAGAATTACACCAATAATTCATTCAAGAAGATTGTTTCACTTGCAAGCTGCTGCTCGTTTTCGCTTTGGGTTCATCTCTTCTTACAAGAAATCTGATTTTCAAGGTACTTTCTTTAAACTTATCTGCTCTTTATATATATATATATATATAAGTTTGTATAGGATTAACAAAACAGCTTTTAGCTTTAGCCATATAATTTCACTCTCCATGTACTTAAAACTTTTATATTGATTCTGTTGCGAAGAGTCCGAAATTTTTTCGAAGAAGTTTTCAAAGTGTTGTTGATTTAAAATTCCTTAACATGTTAGTATTATCTTCGAGTTGAGTTGAGGTTTTATCTATCATCTTCATTGAGAACCGGAGCACCTCGTGGTATCGGCCTTGCGTGACAGGTCACCTACCACTTGACATGACTTGATTTGATGAGACCCTCTCGCTCTGTGAACCCCACCTCAAGCCTGTTCTATAGATGTAATCGGGAGAAAAAAAATCCTATTTGATCTGTTGAGGGGGCTCCAAACAGCTCGGTATTGTCTTTAGGTCAAGCCGGGGTTTTATCTACCAACTTCGTTCAGTGTCTTGTTGTATCAGGCCCTGGGTGCCTGTCACCTACCACTTGGCACAGCCAGACTCAAGGAGATGCTCCCGCTCTGCAAACCCCACCTCAATCTCGATCTCTTGACCTAGTATGGAGAAAAAACCTCGGCTGAACCTATTGAGGGGTCTGTCAGGTCCAAGCAGACAACAGTTGAAAGACTTCTCCGAATAGAGTCTGGTCTCCCCTAACAGATTCAATATTTCTATCATATGTATTTAACCATTGAATTTTTTTAAAATAAATAGTTAAACAAGAATGATCTACATGAATAGAACATGATCGAATTAAATACATATAAATTGTATAAAAAATTGTGTAATTTTGTAAAACTAAAGTTAATCTTATAGTAGTGTAAGTGAATCTATCCTCGTGTGTGTTTTAGGCGCTTAGAATATTACCATAAGAAGATAAATTGATTGAGATTTATTGGAGAGTTTGATGTAGTACTCATATCTCTACACCAGATTTTCAGGGTTTTGCAAAACCTTCACGGCTTTTTCCGTCCACGGAACCGAAAATCTGTACCGAAGCCTTGAAAGAAACTATCTTTCCATCAACCGGCTTGGATGGAGCTCGGACTTTGTACAAAGTTAGGCTGCAAACAAGTAACATGTACGGCTCGAGTTTGAGTAATATAAATGCCGGAATACTCTTGTGTTTGATTGATGAGAAAGGAGACTCAATATTAAAGAGAATACCGGCATATTTGTTAAGTGAACATTCTATGGAATTGGAGAACACGGTGGTGCCTGAAACTCTCCATTTCCAAAGAGGTTCCATCGATGAATTTGTCTTCGAGGGGTCGGAATTGGGGAAAGTTCAAGCTCTTTGGATCGGTATTGAATCAGGTTAGCGTTGAATAAGAATTTTTAGTTTTAAGACCTTGATTCATGCAAGTGCAATCAGAAAATTTAAATGCTCGTCTTTCTTGTTTCTCAGGTCAATGGAGATTAGGAGGTGTCAGCCTGGTCATCCTTAATCCATCTCGATCTTCCTCGGGGGGAAACTTTGAACATATTGGTGCTAAATACGACTTTGAAGTTGACGATATCTTGCTCGGAGAGGGTGGTGATGAGTCCATGGTAGAACTAAGACCTTGTCTCGTTTCCAAGTTATCAGAAAACGAGGACTTTTCTCAACCAACTTCACCCTTGAGTGACAAGGTATCTAAAGAACAAAGTATGAAGGAATATGCAGATTTGAAGTTCTCTTTGTTACTTTATGATGCCGTTCTTATACTTTCCGGTGCATCGTTTGCATCTTTCTCGATCGGGGAAAGTTCTGCTTTTGCATTCTTACTTGGTGGGATCATCGGTTTTCTTTATTTGTTGCTATTACAACGGTCTGTTGATGGTTTACCAGCTTCGGAATTAATATCCAGCAACCCAAAAGATGAAACGGTTCGGTTTAAGGGTCCGGTATCAAGTCTTGCACTAGCTATAGCAGTTTCTTCATTAGTAATCAAATACAGCATGGGGGAAGGTCCATTTGTGTTGACTCCAAAAGAACTTTTGGTCGGAATGATGGGATTTCTTGCATGTAAACTGGCTGTCATTTTGGCTGCATTTAAGCCCTTGCGTGTGGGTATTGAAAAGAGTAAATGAGTCCCGATTAAAATTCCATAGAAGTCAAATTAATCATTGTACGCAAAATCAAAAAACATTTAAAAATGAATGAAAATTTTAATAATTTTTTTTTTTAGTAAAGAAGATAAAATGCAATTGCTTGGATTAGTGTCCGATATTAAGAACTGTTCAATAGTCGAAAAAAAAGCATTAATTATAGGGCAAATGTTCTCAGCATCTTTCTTCTACAGATCTTCCCAAGCCTCAAAAAAACAAAAATTAAAAATCAATGGAAAATAAATAAATTGTCTCATTGTTTACTGGAAATGGTACATATGCTTGTGTTACCAGCTCTTGCGGTGATCCTTTCTTCTGCCATGGATTCTCATCAGTGTGATCAGCCTTATACAATGGCTTTGCTGCCACCCAACCGCCCGGAAAAGCCCATTGACAGGGACCAATCGCTGGAGACTCGTTGATTAAATGCCGGTTTGTTTTTATAGGAAGTAGTCAGGTGTCCTCCGGGTCACATCCGGCTCTCCTCTCCTTGGAGCCGGCTCAAACTGTATGAACAGAATAGTTCTTAAATGATTATATATGTATATAGTAAAAGAGTATATATGGTAATGTACCTGAGAGGTCCCTCTATTACAGGAACCTAATCAAATTAGTCCCCCTACCATTAAATGGATTAATTTAGTCCCTCTACTATTAAAAAAAAAAAAAACCCAAATAAGCACAAATTGTAATTAACACTTATTGTTTAAAAATATCATTTACTGTGTAAATAAAATCTTTTCTTTGAAATTAAACTGCAATTGAAAAAATATATTTTTAAGACATTTTTATAAGGTTAAAAGGCTAACTTTATTACAATTTGGACTTATTTGATTCTTTTCAATAGTATAGAGACAAAATTGATCCATTTAATAATAGAGGAACTAATTTGATCCGGTCCCTATAGTACTTTAACCATTTATACATACACAATGGAAACAGCTCCGATCTTGCATGCAGAGTGGCACGAGTACAAAGAGAATAGCTCACCTGAATGAATGTATGACCCTGGCAATCGTCTACTTCCAAGATGGAGGCCATGTTTCCACATCGATAGCAATAATTTGGCGCACTGAATATAGTAACAACCTTTTGTTCCTGTGGAAGAAACGATATCAGTTGCACGAATCTCATATTAGAACTCGAATTTTCTGGCCAAAGCATCTAAATAGGGTAAGTACTTACATGACCCCAATTGTATCCTTCCATGACCAGCTGATGAGCCCTAGCAATCAGCTTCAAACTGTTTGTATGGTTAAATTGCTCGGATATGTCCTGAACATAACATATAGGTTACCTTTGACCATTTTCGAGAAATATAGGAACAAAAACTGAAAAAAAGGAAAGCAAAAAAATATATATATACATACTTGGCCAAAGGTATATCCGGCACCCCTAGGTGAAATGCCCCATCCACACCGATCATCAGGGTCAGACCACAAAAGATCACACATAGGACCCTCATGAGGAACTTCTTGAACACGGTCAAAGTTACGTATGTTATCCAGTGTTTCAATGGATGGAGATAACCCACCATGGAGACAGAAAATTTCAGATTCAACCTTCAAAACAGCAGAAAGTCAGCAGCTAAGAACCATTAACAAAAACGATGAGGGCTGGACCTCCGTGCCGGACAAAGGTACTTCATCGAGAATGATGCATAACAAAGAATCACTGTTTAAAATTTGTGCACCTCATTGAAAACATTGTGGAAGTAAAACAATCAACCGGTGATGAACGTGGTACTGAGTGTATAATTACTGAAAGCACATCCTAATATCCTAATTTTGAGCAACCAACAACATAGAACTTTACTGAAAGGTCATTCGAAACAACATCAAACTGTAAATAATTAAATTATACTAACCAATGCTGTTAGTGGAAAATAATCAAACAGATCAGTGAAGATCTTCCAAACGTTGGCACTGCCGTACCTGAAGATGGAAAAGCAAAAATTATCTTCAAAGAAAGACCAAAAAAATTAACTAAATAGAAGCTTACTAATCCAAACAGTCAATAGAAAACAATTTACATATGTAATGGGACCAGTGTATATATATACCCTAGTGTAACAGAGAATGTAGTCCCAGGCTATTTTAACTATGTAATTGTTTTTAAACTAGTTCATTGCCCATTTGTGTCATCAAGAAATATACACGACATGCCACCCTAACAAAGCTTACGTGAAAAGTCGTTTGTGTTAAAAAGGAAAAATCCGGTAGCTATTGAAACATTGTCATACATCAAAATCAAACTACTAATTTAAAAAAATCCACATCAACCTGTCCCTATCCTAAACCTATTCTCTTTGTTTCATCTGTTTGCCAGAAAAGGATCATGCATCAAAACTGCAAACGAACAACAAAACATGACCTTCAGAAACCTTGTATTATTGATGGAAAGATAGAACAGGGAGGAAAGATCACCAGCAATAATAGTTTATAGTCGAAATAAAGAAAGCCCAACCGCAATCTAAACTTTCACAATGAATGCATTTCTGCATTGGCAATAAGCCTATATAGAGATTATAAGATACTCACTTCCTTAGGCACTCATCATAAAACCCATACACTTGAGTAATCTGCATTTTCAACATAAACCAATTATGGGAAAATTAAAACGAAAAAAAAATCAACTGGATAAATAAGTTGCAAAGAAAAATGAAAAATGATAATGACAATTCATGTTTTTCCTATATGCATTACAGCTTATAACAAGAACACTGACAAATTATTCTTGCTTAGTAAGCTCTAACAAGCAAAGTTCAGGACTGAAACATACATCATGAAGAATCATTTAGGAACAAAGCATACCTGACGGCTCTCATGATTTCCCCTCAGAATAGTTATCCGTTGGGGGTAACGCACTTTGAGAGCTACCAAGAGCTGAACAAAAGTCAATCACAAGCAAATCATGAGTTGCAACCACAACTGAACATAATTGAAACTAATTAAGGTGAATATGAACATAACCAGGAAAAAGGTTGTAATGTTCAGGTTTCATATATAGAAGAACTATTACTAGTAAAAAGAACATAACCAGGAAAAAGAAAAACTAAAACAGTCCAGGTGAAACATCTAAAAAGCTGAAAATGAAAGATAGAAACTCATACTTACTGTTACAGTTTCAACTGAATAGTAACCACGATCAACATAATCTCCCATGAACAAGTAATTTGTATCTGGACACTGAACAGAAAATTTGCAGCAAAAACTAAATATTAAAAATAAACAAATAAAAAATAAATGAAACATTCCATCTAACCCCATCCCACAAATATGAAAATCTACTGCACAGAATAATAAATGGATGTGCATGATAGCTGTAACTGTGATTTATGAATGTTTGCTGAAGACTAGACAGAGAACAAAATACTGCATGCATCTCAAAGAGTTCATCACAGTCAGCATCACATTTGGAACAGAAAATTGCAACCTGAACCAGAAAAATTACCTTCCCCCCAATTCGAAAAAGCTCTGCAAGATCATGAAATTGCCCATGAATATCACCGCATATTGTAACAGGACTTTTCACAGGCTGTGTTGCACCAAACACAAAAACATTCAAGTCATAATCAGTCTATCAACCATGGACTAATGGAAACAAAATAAAAGTGTGTTGACAGAGGCAATGGATGATAAGGCACACCTGAACATTGCTTTCATCCATCAGTATCTCCTTAGCCTTATCACATAATACCCTAACCTAATTCATAAAGATATCCAGAACGAGATCAGGTAACAATAACTTCAAAAGTCTATGAAAAAATCAAAAAGAAAATTGGTTATCATTTAAAAGGAGGGATGAACAACAATGAGTCCTAGCAAGCCATAAATAATCACATTGACAGGTATAAAGAATGTAAACAAAATTAGGCAACTTGAAGATGCAAGGCACACTCAAACTTAGGGATAAAGAAAATACCTGTCCTTGCAAAAAAAGGTTGCTAATTTCTACAAAATTTTAAAAATATAAAATAAAATAAATAAACATGACGATTTCAAAGAAATAGTCTTAATGACTTCAAAACCAATAATTCTCGTAGCAAACTTTGAATTGTTAACTCCAATTCATTGCCAAATATATTAAGAAGACCAAGCATTACTAACATTATTACACTCTAGCATGAAGTTTCCTACATTTCCATCACCATGGAGAGTTATAAAAAGACAGTAAGTTGATCTTGAAAAGGACACATTAGTTTTCTTCTTTTCTTGATTGAAAATGCATCCGACATAAAGATAAACAAAAAAAAAAAAAAAAGCCTACAAGCATACATCTGTTGCCTATCGAAGTATATGCATAGGCAGAACAAGAATGTGGGTCAAGAAAGGTTTGCTTTTGCTAGATCAGTTCAGTTCCCTGGCCCCTAAACATGCAACTTAACTCTTAAAAACAATAAATAGATTTATAACAATTCAATTGTTGCTCCTAGGGTACTTTTGGGGATAGATAACCAAAGGTTTTTGTGTAAAATCCTTACAAAAAGAAGCACAACTTGTGGTAACCAAGTACATCAAAAGAGACGGCTAAACACCACTAACTTCGCGAAGTTTAAAAAGAAATTTAAGAACATTTCTACACTCTAAGAATATTGCCCAATTCTCAATAATCAATATCTTTAGCCAAATTGTCAATGGCTATTGCTACTACTAAACGTCCAAACCTCCAATTTCCAGGACGAATATATTCCCAGGGAAATGAAAGCAAGCAAGAAAAATCAACTTACTATCACTACTACTAAACCTCCAATTTCATGTACTTCCGTTTATGAAAATGAAACCAAGCAATAAAATGCACAAACATGATGGATCAGTTTTTTTTTTTTAAGCAAATCAAAATTTGAATCCATAAATATCATATCTTTCTTTTCCTTAAAAAGGCTCCAGCAAATAAACTAGATCTGATCCAATATCCAGAAAAAATACACAAGAAAAAAAAAAATTGGATCGGTGGGAAAAGCAAAAGGCCCAGATCAAGCCGTAAATCTATAAACTCCAAACAGATCCGTTTTCAACTAATTAAGAATTGAAATTTTTTGAAAAAAAATTTAAAAAAAAAACCTCTTGCTCCGATAAGGGCTTGCACTGCATCAACTGCGAAATCTGCTCGTCTAGGTTTCCATGTGAGTTTGAATCCACCGAAGACGTCATGTTTTCTTTCTCTTTTTTATTTAAAAATCCTAACCCTAGATTACGAAAATTTCCCCCAAAATTATAAAATTTCAAAGAGATTTTTTAGTTTAGTGGAGAGAAAAAAAGTTAAAAAAAAGGGAAATGAAATGAAAACGAAGCGTTGGTGAAGAGCCCAATGCTTTGGTGAAGAGAGAGATGAAGCCTTTTCTCTCCTTTTTGTTTATTACAATACTTTTATCATAGGGTTTAATTATTATTTCTATACATTTATTCATATAAATCATAGGACAAAACCCAAAATTATCTTATCTTTCAAGGGTTAAAATTAAATTTTACAATTTTAAAAGGGTTTAAAACTGTAATTTTATCTTTATATATGTTTATTATTTTAAAATTTTAAAGAGATTATATAGAAAATTTTTCATCTTTAAGAACCATAGTGTATTTTTACCATTAAATTAATTATTTGAGGTGGAGTGCGGATAGGCAGTGCGTTTATCTACAGTTAGTGTAAAAACAATGATGACGGTGAGATTAGATGATATTATAGCATGAGACAAAAAAATAAGCTTAAACGTCTTGCATTACAACCCACCGCCCATCTAAATCCAAATAATAATTTTTTATTTTAGAGGGTCAAGACTCATGTATCTTTTAACATTATCATTATAGATCATGCACATCAAATTTAACATAAATTAATTTTTAATTATTTATTTTATATAAAACCTTTAACCATTCAATAAATATTAATATATACAATATTTTAGATATGTATGATGGAGATATCGAATCGGTTCAAAATTTACATGCATGACAAGTATAATTATATTATAAATTCAACAGTTAAATCATTAAAATATTAATTGTACAAAAATATATAAAAGGGTGTAAAATTACTGCGTAAAAAATAATAACATCCTGGCAAGTAAAAATATAACGATGTGGGTGGAAAATTTTTGTTGTAAATTTATTTAAAAATTATATTAAAATCAAAATAAAGCTTAAGTGGTAAATTTGATTTTTTATATAAAATGGTATTTTAATTATTTCTCTAATCGAGTTCGGTTAACTCATAACACTAATTTACTCATGGATTTAAAGTTAACAGAGATAATTAATATATATATATATATATGTATATGTTTTAAAAAAAAATTGTATATAAAAGGGTATTTCAATTATTTTTCCAATTAAGTTTGTGTTCGGTTAAGTCATGACACTGACTCACTCAACCAGAAATTTAAAGCTGGTAAAGATAATTAAATGATAATGGATAAATTTAATTTAAAGTTAGTAGACATAATTAAATAATAATATATATTTGTTTTGAATAATTTAATTATATAATTAATTCACTAAACAATTTTATAGGGATTTTTTTTTTATTCTTCACGTTCATTTTACGGTTTATATTCTAGGTTCGTGACAGTCTCTCCTAATATTGTCGTCTCTAATATTTGAATTTGCGTTCTCTCTTTGGGAGCATAATATCATAAGATGTACAAACAACTACTAAAGATGATGATGGTTAGACTTGATTATATGTCGGGTTGGGTTCGGGTTGAGCCAAAACAAAATTTTAGGTTCATTTTCTAGGCTGTTAGAAATTAGGGTTGTTACTTGTTAAGGATTTAGAAATTGGTTTTATGGAGAATAGGGTTGATTCGACGGAGAAAAAAGAAAGAGAAAGTATAGGCGTGTATTCGGGTCAAGTTAGGCTAGGCTAAAAAATCCTACTCGAGGCTCGACCCGTTTAGAAAATGAGTATTATTTTTTGTCCAAACTCTTTCATTTTTCAGACAAACCAGAGTAAGTGACCCAACTCATGATCAGGTCTTATGATAATTCACGTCGCATAAATAAAACAAAATTTTAATGACATGATTGAATTTCTGACACCAACCAATTAGAAAATAAAACGAAATTAGATAATGAATATCAAAATGTCCATGTTGAAATCCATCTTAAATATTACACAATACAATACACAATATTAATTTTTTTTTGGCAAAACTATATAAAATTTATATAAAACCATATAGAATTTGACATGATACAAGAGTTAAAAAAATGCATGGGTAAAACCTTGGTATGTGTCGAAATGAGTGGAAGTAACAAAGCATCATGCCCAAGGGAGCTTATACGAGGGATCCAAGGTTTAGATAATATCATGATTTACTTTACTTTTTCGTATAGTAGATTCGAATTCAGATAATGGATATTCGAAACCACTTCACTTTTGTAATTAATGAACTCTTGTTCGGGTTTAAATTCATTTTAAAAAGTTTATTATTATTGAATGCATATATTTTGTGTACTTAAATATACTATATGATTTAATTGATTTTGATTTAGATAATAATACCCAGATTTAATACGAAATATAAACAGTGGGTTCTATGGCAACCATTCGGGATAACAAATGAGAATCGGTAGTTGAGGCTTATCAACATATTTCTAATCAGGGATAAATTCAATATTTTTTAAAGGGGCCAAAATTAAATTATAAAATTTTGAGATATCAAATTAGATTTTATCATGTATTGATTTATGATTTTCTGAAACGACTAAATATATTTTGTTTTTTGTCCGGGGAGAGGGGCAAAGCATAATTTTCCCTATATTAAATTAATGGCAAATTTTCCAATTTCGGAGCACACATTCAGTAAGGATAATCGATATGTTGATATGCTTGCTAGATTAGGGACCAATTTTCAAATCCCTCTAACGTGGACTTTTCTTCTTGTAGTTATTTGTTTGTTAATTACCAACGACCACCTTGTTTCCATTATACATGCTATGGCTGCAAGGTTTTTAGAACCGAACATGTAGTTAGACTAGTCAGATAATTGGTTTTTTAATTCAACAGATTTAATCGGTACAACCTGTTCAATTAACTAAACAGTTTTAAAGAATAAAAAAAAATAAGTTCAATTTTTTATTCGACAGGTTAGCCTGTTAACCGGTTTGACTCCTTATTTCGAACCAATACTCTAGTCAGTTCAATTTAATTATGAAAATAATATAAGGCTAAACGCGAACTCATATATCCATTATTAGAATCCACTCTACTTTATAGATAGGAAATTCATATAACCAGTATCCAAATTTACTTTACTTTTCCAGATAATAAATTTGGGTTTAGATTCGAATTCATTATCTGTTTTACTCTTTAAATTTTATTTTAAAAAATCGTTCTTACTAAATGCAAATATTTTGCGTATGTCTGACGTATAAATTAATTAATTTGGATTCAGATAATAATACATAAATTTAATGTGAATGATAAATAAAATTGAATTCAAATTTTAGTAAAGTTACAAATGTTCGACTCATTGTCGTACTTTACACAAGTGAAAACAAATTAAGAACAAGTTAATATATCTTCTAAGTCTATGTACTTTTTATATATTTAGAATTTAATCATTCTACTTCCGAATTTAAAAATACAAGTCCAATTTTCAATGCCATCAAAATTCTTCTCTTAAATCCAAATCAAATTTACTTTTATTTCAAAATATGAAATTAATAGTAAGCTTACATTTTGATCACTTAATTTTAAAAAAATTACAAAATAGTCACTGAACTACTTGAATATTTTCATTTAAGTTATCGAACTATTTAAAAGTTTTTATTTAAATTATTAGGTTGTTAAATTTTCTAAAGTTAATCCAGCGGCCATTGACGAAATTGAAGGAATAAATTGTTCAGATTCGCGACGATTAAAGTTGATTCGTGAAATAAAAAATTAAATTGTAGAAGAAAAACGAAAAGAGATATCTCGATTGATGCAAGCAATATAAACAAGAAATACCATACAATAACTGTTTTAACAATCTAATAATTTAAATGAAAACTTTAAATTTATTAAAATAATATTTTATAAATTTTTAAAATCGAGTAACCAAATCATAAATTTATTACGGAAAAATTTGAACGTCTTAAAAATCAAACAAAAAGTTTTGGCGGACGGAAAGACCCGCCACAAACCTGTTAGTTGAAAATTTTAAGGACCTCTGAATTTGACCCGACCCAACCAATTTATCCCTGTGGGTCCCATTCATTTCCTTTAAAGTTGCAACAGTTTGCACGGATAAAAGAGAGTGCCCCACTCAGCTTATAAAAATACAAATGGTTTATTTCTCAATTCCATCCCTCGAATTTACCAATTTTAAAAATTTAGTCCATTTACTTTAGTTTATCATTTTTACTTTATGAAAACTGAGAAATTAGTTCAATTATTGGTAAATAAATCAACTTGAAGTGTCTATTTTCGCTGTTTTATTGTATATAAATTGTTTTAGATAATTACTTTTTGTTAATTTTTTAGATATAAACTGTTAATTTGTTGATTTTTCATGTTAACAATAAGGTTTAACAGTGTTATCCAATTAGATTTTTTTAATTTTTATAAAATGTATTGATATCTGGAATTTTTTTCCTAATGTGGTATCTGTATTTATTTTTGTTCAACGTGGTATTTAAATTTGGCAAAAGTTATACATTATGGTACTTCAAAGCAATCGTGTTAATTTTTTAGTGTTTAATTCGGGTTTAAGAGTTGATTTTGATGAAAATTCATAATTTTTTAATAATATTAGCAATTAACTTTTATAAAATAAACTCTAAAACTCGGGAAAAAAATCACAGTCTTCATACTACATTTAACAAATTAAATAGATTTATACTTAATACTAATCTTATTCTATTAACAAAATCATGAAAACCGAACCTAATAATATTAGTAATCAACTTTCATCAAATCAACCTCAAACCTTAATTAAACACGAAAAAATTAATATCATTACTTAAAGGTGCCAAAATGTATAACTTTTGCCTAAGGGTGTTCAAATGGTTAATTGAATCGGACTAATATTAACCGAATTAACCAAACTTTTTAATCATTTAATCGTTAACCGAATCAAATTTTAAAAAAATTAATTGAATTGAAATGTTTCGGTTAATTCGGTCGGTTAACCGAAATTTATATGTTTTTTTTATTTACTTTTTGGTTAAAACAAGTATAAAATATATAAAAATAAATAAATTGATAATGTTCATTTAATCGAATTATCCGAATTAAAAGTTCGATTAATTTTGTTAATTATTAGATTTTGAACCGAATTAACCGATAACCAAACTTCTAAAAAATCATTAACCAACTTCCGATCAAATTAGATCGTTTAACCATCAATTCGGTCGTTTAATTTAATTTTGACTGAAATTTGAGCACCCCTACTTTTGCCCAATACAAGTACCAAATTTGATAAAGAAAAAATACCATATTAGAAAAAAAAATTGTTAAACTCATATATTAAATGGTATATTACGTATTCTGAAAATGAAAAGACGGAAATTTAATAAATTAAAGGGACTACATCTCAATTTTTATAAAATAGAAGGTTGAAATTCGTAATTAAACTAAATAAAAATACATAAGTTCATCTTCTTCATGGACCACTGTTTACCAAATATAATAATAACAGTTGGTCGTAAATTCCATTACTGTATTACACACCAAAGTTAAGAAGAAGCACAGTGAAAACCCATAAAGAAGCTCCCAAAGCCATCTCATTTCCCTTTCCTCCCCCACTCTTCTCCGTACCATTGCCCGTGGACTTTCCTGCACATACAGCCACGAATCTCCACATTAAATTTGAAAACTTTCAGGGATTTAGTGAGAATTTACAAAAATTTAAGGGCTTAATTGAAAATATCTGAGAGGCCAAGGCTTTCTAGCCCTAATCACCATCCGCTCCTGGTGATACATGTAAAATGAAGTTGCTAAGTAAAAGTATCACGGTGGCCTTATATTAGAAATTAGATTGCATTTTGCCCCCTACTAAAAAAATGTTAGATAAAAAACTTATGGCGTTGACAAAATAACCAGACAGTAACACATGGACAGTACCACGTGTTACATATACCTCATATTAACGTATAGAGATTAGTTTTTAACAGTATAAATGGATGAAATTTTTAATAGAATGACCTATTTGCTCTTCAATCTAACAAACAAAAACTAAATTATTCGTTTTTCAAAATAGAATGAGCAAAATATAATTTAACTTCTAGTACAGGAGCCTCCATGATACTTTTACCAAAGTTACTATACAATTTTCATATTCATTTTCGATCACATTATAGATCATAATCTATAATTTTACTCATAAATTTATTTTTATATGTCATCTATATAATTAGATTAAAACTTCCAAATAAGATTATACGAAGTAACGCCCATAAAAAAGAATGCTACGATAAAAAGAGTGAAGTAAAGGAGAAGTACCATAAACGTTTCTGTATTAAGAGTTAAATTGTATTTTGTCTTATTTAGTCAATAAAATGGACAAATTAGTATCTCTACGTTAGATTAAAGAGCAAAATTACCCATTTATATTAAAAATCGGTGTGACTAACGAAATAACCAAATAGTACGTCACATGTACATCATGCTAACATATAAGGACTGGTTTTTAATAATAGATACGAATGGAAATTTTAACCGAATGACTAGTTTGCTTTTTTGATCTAACGTACAATGACTAATTTATTTATTTTCTAGTAGAGGAGACAAAATACAACCTAAATCTTAATATAAGGGTCTCCATGATAATTTTACCAATAAGTAATTTCAACTAGTATAAACCATAAATGAAGTAACAAAAATAATCATGATATAATTTTTCTCAAAGTAAACTTGTTTACGATTACTTCAATTTCACTCGAGCTCGAATAATTTCAAAAAATAAATTTCATTAATAAATATTTCTAATATTTTTATTAATTATGGTGAATAATATATATATTCAAGAAAAGGGTATAAAGAGGTGTTGTAAATGTTACCGGTGGTAGATGGGGTGGTAGTCGCCATTATGGGGTGCCTTTCTGTCAGCTTTTGGTATCCTTCAAATAACTTCGCTTCCTGGGAATTTGGTGCCAAATGGAGAAGGGCTGAATTCACATCCACAAATTAATCTTTTAATATATATATATATATATTAATAAAAGTACAGTAGAAGAATACTTTAAGAGTCTGATTGTATTTTACATATTTAAAAAATAATAAATTAATATTTTATATTAAATTAAATAATAAATTGATTTCTTATTAAAAAATTATTAATTTTACTGTTAAAAACAGAAACAACTACTAATTAATAAAAATATGAGAAATAATTAATAAAATTAATAATTAATTTTTAGATAAAATCTCATAAATATATATTATAAGTCGGTTGATTTAATTATGAAAATTTAAAATTAATAATTAATATTATTATTATTACAATAATTAAAAGGATGTGAATACGAGCCAACTGATTATTTGAAAAGATTAGTATAAAAAGAAGACAACACTTACAAATGCAATCAGTCATGTTAACTTTGGCACGGCAAGCGTAGGGAAGAGCGGCGGCGAGTGTGGCGTTGATCTTAAGCCCGGCGCTGGAATCATCCTTATCTCTGATCACCACACAGAGACACTTCTTGCTCTTACTCAACACCTGTTTAAGCCCACCACAGCAATCCACGGTGGGGGTTTTAGCCTCACCGTCGACGAACGACAAACACGGAGCCAACCCCATCAAATGGTTCTTGCACTCGGCTTTGTCTTGGTTCACGTCGGAGCTCGCTAAACCGAACAGTGCCGTAATAAGTAATATGCATGGGAGTATTGAAGACGCCATTGTTTTTCACTTGAGAAGAAAAGAAAAGAAAGAGATGAAGATGAAGATGAAACGACTGTTGGAGAGGCTTTTAATGAAGGTAGTCAATGAAATCGTACCGCCCTCCTTTTTTTCTCTGTTTCCAAATTAAATACATATCCGAAAATTTTAATTCAACTCGGTAAATTTTAAAATTATATATATTTTTTCATTCGATGTGTAATTTAATATATAAATTTTGATTTGATGTAATTATATATATAAAATTTTGATCTTGGTTCAAATTATACTTAAAATTTAAATTTTAATTTTGTTGAGTTAGAATCCCATTCTAACTAAAGATTCTTGTGGTTCTAGGAATCTTATTACAAGAGAACCAGGAATGGCGGAGAGCTTTTCCCCATTTAACTATTTGGTATTAAGAATGTTGGTTTAAAGAACGAGTGATTGTCTTTCTCCAACACTTGCCACCCAGCCAAAGAGCGGATAGCTAATGCATTCCGCTTATTGAATATGGTTTTATGGTCGATTCGTGACCCCTGAACACTGAAGGCATCTATGGGGTGATTTTGTAGTTCCTACAAGTGGAAACGATGGGGTTGGTCCATGGATTTTCTTTCCTTTTGTCGCATTTCGCTCAAAGGGTTGAAGGAAGACAGTGTATTGAGCTGTTCACAAGGGTCAACTTGATCCTCTTCCCAAAGGATCCCAGATGTGGGAACCTAAGAAAGTCGTCGACTCCAACTACAATCTATCTACAATCCATACTAGATCTGACCAACCGCTCATCCTACCTCTTTCTAAGTTATTGACAGCCTATCTTTGTCTTAGTAGAGTCTTTCAGTGGCATGTTTTGGTAAATTTTAATTTGCTATGACCCGAGTAGAATATATGTAATGACCCAAATTTTACCGTTACTGAAAGTGTATTTTCGGGTCTCCGTTTCTGAAAAATAGATTCGTAAATATTTATTAAAAATATTTACGAAGTAAAATGAGTGGTTAATTAGAGTTTAATTAAGTGAATTTAATTTAATTAAGAGTAATTAAGTAAAAGACTAAATTGAATAAAGTGTGAAAGTTGAATTATAAATTAAAAGAAAATAAAAGGACTAAAAGGGCAATTATACAAAAGTATAAATTGAGGCGGTTTACCGTAAAGAAAATCTAAGATTTTTTTATGTTTAGTATATTATTATATTATTATATTATTATATAATAAAAATATTTTATGTTTTAATTATATTATATTATATTATATTATATTATATTATATTATATTATATTATATAAACTAAAGAAACAAAAGAAAGGAAACAGAAACAGAATGAAACGAAACAGAGAGCAGGGGAGAAAAAGAAAGAAATAAAGGGAGAAAAGAGAAAATTCAAGGTTTGAAGCTTTAAGCTTTAATAGGTAAGTCAATCAAGCCCTTTTTACTTAATTTTGATGTTTTAGAAGTTTTAGAACAAAGTTTTGATAAAATTAAGTTGATATTTTAAAAGTTATTAGATTTCTAGATATTGTTCATGTTAAATAAAATGATGAATTAAGGGCTAAATTGATAGAAATTCAAGTTAGAAATGAAATAATGATTGAATTATAAAGTGATTCATAAGTTTTATACTTTAACGACTAAATTGAAAGAATTTCGAAATTATGGTTTTATGATGAAAAATAGATAATTATGTCTAAGTTTGGTTAAAATTGAGTAGAAATAAAGTATGAATTAAGATAGAAAAGTAAGTGAATTTAGTTAGGATTAAATTGAAATTAAAGTAGAAATCAACATTTTGTACTAAGACTATTTTGGACGGTAGCAATAGTCTAAGTTTGAAAAATCACCAAAAATTGTAGAAATTAAATTAGAGGATGAATAAAATATTTAATTAAAGCTTATTGAGTCTAATTTCCTATAGAGAAACGGTATAAGCAATTGATTTGTAAATTATGAGATATAATGAATTTTGTGAGACAAGGTCAGAATGAATTCGGGTTCCCCTATTATGACTTTGGAAAATCACCAAAAATTGAATAAAAATAATTAGAGGCTTAAAGTTATATTTTTAGAATCCCTAATGAGTCTATTTTCAGGAGAAATCAACGGGAATATTATCCGAGTTCTGTACTACAAGATAATTAATTTTTAGTGAAGAAGGGTCGAAACTGTCAGACAGCAGAATAAGGGTGAATTTAAAGAATAAACTGTATTTAATGGCTAAATGAAAAATTCTGAAAATTTTATGATAAGAATATTTGTGAGTCTAGTTTTAGGAAAAATTAGCGGATCTTAATTTAGAATTCTGTAACTCAATATATAAATTAGTAATGTATTAATGGTTATGAATTGTATTAAATTATGAATTAATGTGAATAATTGAGATATATATATATATTGAATTGAATGAGATTGTGAAAATGTGTGAATATATGTAATTATTGGAATGGTATATTAAGGAAAGAATTATTGAATCGAGAAAGTGAATTATAATTGATCTTGAACTAAGATAGAAATTATCTTGAAAAGTGAATTAAATACCCTATTAACTAGTCGAATTGAGTCGGATATAGTTGGCATGCCATAGGATTTGGAAGTGTTCAGCAATCGAGTGCCATCTTGGTGTGTTTGGTTGGAATCCATATCCGCCAAAGTCCGAGTCTTGTTAATAGGGATAAATATGAATATTAAGTAAAATTGAAATAAGAATTAAATTCCTATTAACTTGCTTGGGCTAGTCGGATATAATTGGTATGCCATAGGATTGGAAGAGTACGGATTTATTGGCTTTACCGATCGGGCACTTTGTGTGCGTATTTTAGGCACTTATGTGCTGGTTTCGTTACCGCCATCGCTATCGTTATTCGATTCGGCACTTTGTGTGTCGAATATTATTCTTATTCACATTCTGATTCGGCACTTTGTGTGTCGAATATTATTCTTATTATCGTTATCGATTCGGCACTTTGTGTGCTGGATATTATTCTTATCTTTATCTTATCATTCTCGTTCAATTTGTTCGATGAGGTACTCGTATGCCGTCTTGCTCTCGTTACTATTCTTGTTCGGCTTGGTAGATGAGGCATTATGTGCCGTCTTGGTGTGTTGGTTGGATCCGTATCCGTCGAGTCCGAGTCATGTTAATAGGGTAAATAAAGGTATAAAATAACGATTATTCTTGAATAATTGACTATTACCGGATAATTGATCATTCTTGGATATTAGATATTCTTGAATAAATAATTGTTCTGAGAGTTAATGAACAATACTGATTGATTAATTGCTATTGAAAAATAATAAATGATTTTGAATTTAAAGTAGACCAAAACATTGGTTGGAAAGTGAATGTTTGAATTATCATTGAGTTTGAATAGTTTAATATACATATATAAATTAATATGTTTTATAATTGTTTAAGTGTTCAAATTATAGAAATACCACTGAGTGTATACTCAACGTATGGTTTGTTTCTGTGCGCAGGTTAAGTTAAGGCTAGACCTTTGAATTAGCATCCCAGGCCGATCCCGAATTCAATGAGGTAAAGTATGTTGAGCATTGGTAATGGCATGTACCTAGGATGTTTTATGAGAGTCATCTAGGTTGTAGAAGTATTGATGAAATGAGTAAATTATGGTTGGCAACGGTATGTAGTATGAATTTTGAAATTTACTAAAAATTCGTAGTGATTCTAAATTAGTCCCAAATTGAATTTACTGTTTATATTGGACCGCGAGGGCCCATTAAAGGGACGACATCTTAAAACTAGGATGTGTGTGAATATTTATTTTAATTAATGACCGGAATTGGACTGTACTGACTGGTAATGTCTCGTAACCCTGTTTCGATGACGGTATAGGGTTAGGGGGTGTTACAATATAGGCCTAGGGTTGAAAAACTTTTTGGAACCCCGTGGATAGGTCTAAGTAAATAACACTTTTAAAATTTTTAAAATTTTGTATATTTTCATTTATTTTTAAATTGTTTACATCCTTTTAAAGGGTAATAACCAATTTGACACAAAACTATAAACAATATAAGCTAAAAGAGTTACTTCACATTTTTTATATCATCTAAATTAACCATTTTAACAACACTACTGATGGATGGACCAAGATCTTCAAATAAAAAAAGGACAAGGACTCAATGTATTAAATTTAAAGTATAGGGACTAAATTTTGAATTTTAAAAGAGTACAAGGATCTTGGGCATATTTAATCCATACAACTTTTGTAAAAGCCTTGAAAGCCTCAAAATTAGGATTTCTAAAACACCCATTTTTACAATGTTAATTTTTCATTGAAATTTTCATTTTAAATTGTGTCACATAAGATTAGACATGTCATTTAACAGTTGAATTAATGATTTTAGTAACATAATGACCTAATTGATATAATCTTAATAGTTTGAGAATGTAATTAGAATGATCTGAAATATAAGGACCATTTTAAAACGAGGGTTATAGTTTGGGCATGTTTGATCCAATTAACTCAAATAAAAAAATGAAAAATTATAAATCCAATTTAGCTGGTTCAAACATTGGTTTTCTGTCCTAGTTTTCGATTTTTTACCTATTTCTAGCGATTCATTTAAAGATCGATTCAACCCTTATATTTGAACTGGTAAATTCTAGAATTGATCAGTCAGTTCAATTCAGTTTAAATAACAAGATTTTTGAATTTATTGATTTTTCAAAATATTTTTTTCAGATATCAAAGTGAATATGAAAAGTAATTGAATCAAATTGAACTGAATCTCATCAGTTTTTTCAAAATGGGTAAACTATACCTAGGTCACTAAATATTAGTAAGTTTACAATTTGATTATTCAATTTAAAAAAGGTACAAAATGTTCACAAAATTATTCAAAAAATTTTATTTAAGTCACTTTCAAATAATTTAGTGACCATTTTGTAACATTTTAAAATTAAGTGAGTTAAACATAAACTTACTAATAGTTTAATGACATTAAGTTACCCTTTCAAAATTTGGGCTAGGTGGGACCAAATTACAGAACACTTCAAATTTCAATCCCTGTTCAGATAGGCCCATGGGCTATAAAATTAGAAAGGACAAATTTCATAACCTAACTGTAGTAAAATTGGGCAATCTTTCGGCCCATTTTTTTATCATCAACTTCAGCCATAATCGATCAGCTTTGCTGATGATGATCGCTGGGTAATCAAAATTCACATCGTTATTCCATTTTTATGCTCCGACACCTTGCTTGTCTCGCTCCGCTGGGTTCAACTCGAAAGCCCATAGGGTTAAACTCAGTTCCTCTGCCGTTAAACCCTAGGTACGCTTCATACCTTTGCCTTTATCTAATTTTGCACTGTTAAGTTCCTTTTTTTACGTTTTGGGATTCTCATTTCCTATTAACTGTTTTGATTGATCTCTGAGCAAATGTAAATTAAAAAAGAAGAAGGAAAATTTGTGAATTTGTTTTTGGGAAAGAAAATAATACTGATATTTCGAGGAATTATGATTACTATGTAATCGTGGCATGTTCATTTCCATGTTATTTGTTTATTGTTTTTTCTACTCAATGATTTGGTTTTGGTCAGTAAATTTGATATTTGAAGAAGGAATTTATTCAATTTATGAGTAAATCTGCATTGGTTTACACTGCTTGCTATTGGTTCCTGGTCTGAATCAATTTGGAGTCTCCAATAAATAGTTTGAGTTACAAAGAAAACCCGGTTGCTTGGACTTTTTAAAGTAGTTTTTGTAGGAATGGAGTTATGAGTAAACCCGCTTGCTGTTGCTTGTTTGTAATCAGTAGAATTTTTATCAAGAACATGTTGCCAATAGTAGGTGCTTGTATCCGGCTCGGAGAGCTAGCTCAATGCATCCTTTCCCATTCAAAAGGGGAAAAGAGAAATAGAGAAAAAAACTATTTTGGCTTCCTGCAAGTTAATGAGTCTGATTGAAGTATTTGGATTAAGGGTTATAGGCTTATAGCATACTGTTCAAACCTTGAACAGCTGTTGAATGATAGCAACTGATATACTCATATATATTTGGGTATCTTTCATGTTCTTTTTATGGTCCATGTTCGGGGTTCGTAGCTGCCCCTCCCAACAATGTCATTTTCAAGGTTCAAACTTGTGTTCTCTCCTCGGGAGTGTAATGTGCCTTACCGTTACACCCAACACATGTTGGTCATATATATATTAGCATTTGAAACAATAAGATTGGTGCTGTTACCTTTTTCTGTGGCAATTATATCGGTAATATAGATAGGCTCTTTTCTTCTAGAAGTTTTTTTCTTTTTCATGTTACAAATTCTCTTGCATTTAGCTCTCTTTTGTCAAGCTCAAGGTCTAGCAGTGAAAGATTTAAGAGAATACATGCATTAAATGCTGAATTTTTTATCTTAAGTAGTAACTCTAATTTGGCTTGAAGTCTTGGAGCTATTGAATCATACTGTAAGATTCTGCATTAAGACTAAATGAAGAATTGACTGCTAAACAAAATCTTTTATCTGATTCCTTTTATCATCATTAGTTGGCGCTTGGCAGTTCTTTTACCCCCTTTTTTTCCTTTGACAATTGACCGTATCAGTGGATATTTCCCCAACTCTGACTAATTTTATATGCCACGTGCATATGTCAGGGGCAGTAGGAACTTGTTGAGCATACAGGATGAGTACAAAGGTTGACCAGATATCTGCTGTTGGACCTCACATTGCCAATATGTCTGCAACAACTACTTCATCCACTGCATCAACTACAGGCCCAAAGGTCTCAAGGTTTGCTGCGAAGACTGGCTTTGTTATACCTAAAAATAAATTGTCAGGTTCACTGGTCCCTATTTTCCGAGGAGGTAAAAAACCCGGAGGAAATGCTACTACCAATGAAGATAATATGGACCAGATTCAGAGGAAAACAAAATGGGGCCCTGATCCAACACAGGATGCTGCTGTTAGAAGGGGTAGGGCCTTAGCTTATCAGGTATTTAGGCCATCCTTTACATGTGCATATTGGAGTCATTTTGCAAATGCATATTGAACTTTTAAGTGTTAAATTTTAGAAGTTCTTTCAATATGTTTAAACTCTCCCGTGGAGTTGGAGGCATTTGTAGCCCTGGATTGTATTCCATATTGCTCATCTGATGGCAATCAAATATTTCCTTTATTCCATTGGGTGATAAATGCCAATGTCCACTTTGCGATTCCCTAGCATTGAAACTCCACATTCTAGGTGCCATTAAGTGATATTAGTTCCTCTATGCTGATCCATATTTGAGCAGACTCGGGTGGACCAGATTACGCAACAGCTGAAGTCAGGAAATCTGGATGCCGGGGATACCGAAGACTCACCATTCGTGTCTCAGAATATGGTTAAAAGCACTTCTGATACTCAACTTGAAAGTGAGGTAGAAGGACGGTTAACCCTCTGTTAATATCTTTTTATTCTATTGACTTATTGAGGATTTTATATATTTCTAACTAACATAGAATTTGTGAATGCAGAAATTAGAACTCTTGGAGATTGAAAGACGGGAGGCTATTGGTAACTCTGACAACTTTTGCTAGATGATAATTTTTTCTTTTTCTCAAATTTATTCAGTTTTTCACCATTTTGTTATTGACTTCTAGGTGAAATACTAAAATTGAATCCAAGCTACAAAGCACCAGCAGATTATAAACCATTATTGAAAGATGCAACAGTTCCCATTCCTGTAAGCCCATTTTTATACTGACATATTACTGCATATAATTTTCCTATGTCACCCTTTTCCTGCATTTTTTTTATTGTACTGCTGAAAGAAGTTAATGGCAATCTTGCTGATGAAAGTTGTATGAAAATTTTTTGAGTTACATATTTGATATTTTTTCAGCATTTGTAGTGCCTAACAATGTTCTCATTTAATTTTTCTGCCTTTTGATTCTATACATACATTCCCTTTGATCTAAATATATGCATCATGTTTATCTTGTTGCCCGCCCAAAGTGAAAAATTTATGGCTTTGACCCTCACTGCACTTGTATTTGTATTTTCCTTTTGGAAAGTTGCATTGTGAGACACTTTCAACCTAAATAACCTAGCAATAGTATCAAAAAGAGTAGTTAATGTGTTGGTTAAGAAGGCTGCAATGCATATGATTCATATCTTATCACCAGATAAGCCGTGGTGTTTGTGTCAATTGTGTTCCAAATATAGACAAATTTGACCAGTTAATGGCTATACTGTTTTGTTATGGGAACCTTCAAATTTGTTCTAACTTTCATAACAAAGCTATTCTCTCTCTAATATTAATAATTTTCTTTCATTCTTTGCCTATTTGCATTCAACACTTGAATATTATGATACTATATTAGCTTTGCAGGTGAAGGAATATCCTGGATGCAATTTTGTTGGTCTAATATTTGGTCCCGGAAGTGATACTAAGAAGCGACTAGAAAAGGTAAGTATTTTGGTTTTTGTGCAGATCTATACAGTCATTCATGTAATACATGTATGTACATTTGCATGATGTTCTTCTTGAGGGCAAATTTATAATTTACCATTCATCTTAAAAATCAGGAAACTGGAGCTATAGTACAAGTTTACGGCATTAAAGCAAATACTGGAGAGAAGGTAATTCTTTGGGCTGGGAGAATATAATGCCATCTAGTTAATTGAGCTGAAGCCTTTTATTTTTTTATTTTTGGTATTCTCTCTGTCTGTTTTACGATTCATGTTTGGGGCTCGGAGCTGCCCCTCCCAACAATGCCATCTCTAAAGTTTGAACCCGTGTTCTTTCCTAGAGAGTACAATGTGCTTTACCACTACGCCCTACACTTGTTGGTAGCTGAAGCCTTTTATATTTCTTACTTAACTTGCCTTAGACAGAAGCTTCATGAAGCTTGAATCACTATTGACTTATAGCTAGTATTTCTTCCTCAGGTTGAAATTTCTACTCCCGATGGTAATGAAACCCAGGATGCTTATGAAGAGCTGTATGTTCATCTATCAGCTGACACTTTTGAGAAAGTTGATGGAGCGGTGGCGCTGATTGAGTTGCTAGTTAGTTCAATATCAGTGAGTTCATCCTTCTGAACATCAAGAAAAATTCTCCAAAAAGAAAAAGATTAACAAGTGATATTTATTATTCATATATTTTCTGCAGGGAAATTTAGGTGCTGGTTCAGTGCCTGCGATATCTGGTAATGATGTGAATGTTCTAAGTCAAATCCCTGACACAGCTGTATCATGTGTGACTGATGCTGCTTTAAATCAGCAAGTTCCACAACTTACACTAGCATCTCCACAAGGTCAGTTTCAATATCAGAATTCATGGTTCCCTACCAGCTCTATGCCGCTGAATTTTTCAGCACCAGTTATCAATAGTTCTGTACCTGCACAGTCCTCACCTTCGAACCCGTCTTCACTCTTTGGGCCACGGCCACCTCCTGCAGCTGGATACAACTCAATTGTTCAAAACTCATCCCTTGTTTCATCCAGTCCACAACTTCCAAGACAAGTACAATCACAGCCATATATGCCTCTGATGCATCCTCTAAGTCATACTGGTCCTCAAAATTTTCTTATCCCGAATCCAAATCCTCCATCTTCTCAACCTGGCAATTTTTCTTCACTACCTTTTACTGGAAACCAGCCCCATGCGCTGGGGCCACTCCCTGGCCCTAGACCGTCGATGCCTTTGTTTCCCCAAGCTGCATCTAATGTTTCATCAGGACTGCTAAAAGAGCAGCCAGCAGTACCTGCAGGAAGCTCCTCAGGCTGGTCAGCCAGCTCTGCATCCCCAGGTCTGAGCAATGTAGGGCAACTGGCTCCACCTGCAGTTCTATCCCAGGTGCCTCATCCTGTAGTTCCACGGCCGGTTGTTGCATTGAGTTCTTCTGCCCCTCCAAACATGTCAGCTTCTTTTGCAACCGGGCAATCTGGTCCTCGGTTAACCAGTGCACCTGTCAACCATCCATCCTTGCCTTTTCCTCCTGGTCCTCCACTAGTGTCTGCACCACCACCAATGCAATCCTCTTTACCTGCCATTTCCATGGCACAACCGCCAAATCCATCTCTAAATCCAGCAATGTTATCTAGACCAATTATCTCACAAGTACCATCCACATCCTTGCCACCATCTCTGCCAAGAGGAACTTCTGGTTCTATTCCTGGAAACATGGCAAATTTTGCTCCCATAAATCAACCTTCAGCAATAGCTGCTAGATCACAACAGTCAAGTTCAGGGGATTTTACATTTCAACCTCACCAAACACAGGGCCCAGCCTATCCAATGGTTCCAAGACCAGTCAGTCAGGCTGCAAATCAACATGGTCTAGCCCCCAGATCAGCAGTTCACCTGCAACCACCACAAGCTCCACCTTTCCAGTTTGGTGTGCCCAATTCCACTCCTCAATCAGGAATGCAAGTGTTTCCTAGGCCTCAGGGTGGCAACCAGATGGGTTTGCCACAAACTCTCATGTCTTCTTCACAGCTCGCTGCTCAGCAAAATGCCATGTCTGCCAGACCTCCAGCATTCCCGGGCACCGGTCCTAATCCAGTTCCACAAATGGGATTGAGAAACTTTGTTCCACCTCCCCAAGCACCCAATATTGCCGGTTCCTTTCCTTCTAGGCCAGGGCATTCTTTGCAACATCAACAGCATTACCCACCTCTGCCACCTAGGCCGGGAAATTTCGCACCTCCAAACCCCCGATTTTCCAGCAGTGGTTTCCCACAGTCCACTAGGTCTACATCGGGCCATTCTGCCGGACAGCAAGTTTATGATCCATTCTCTCCCACTTCTGTTCCTGGGGCATCTCAACACCAGGGAGGTGGTAAAGCAAATGCAAGGAAACAGGACAGTGATCCCGAGTATGAAGATTTGATGGCTTCAGTAGGAGTAAAGTAGGTAATCATTTTGACTAATTTGTTTTAAGACGGCCATAATCAGGAGATTATATTTCAATGATTTAGACTTTCTGTTTGAAGATGTTAAATATAGGAAAAAAAGGTAGAATAGAAAAGAAATTATTTTCTTCAAATTTGCTGATTTTATATGCTTTTATTGACTCTGCTTACTCATTCCTTTGCTGAATAGCACTGCTTGGACCATATCCGTTTGAATCTTTTCGAGTTTGGGTCATTCAGATTTGAGGCTTTAGTTTTTCTGGAGTTATTACGAATTTAGGTAATTTCTTGTTATGGTTATTTCAGGTTTGTATGGTTTTGGGATTGAACCATTTTGAGTTATGGTCAGTTAGGGTTTAGGGTTAATTTGGGTTCGGATTGAGTTTTTGGATTTGGATAAAAAGGGATAGATTTATTAGAGATGCATCTTGGGATTTAAATTACAGAAATGAACATAGTTTTGGTCGTATAATGTTTAGTTTTGGTCGTATAATGTTTATTGTTATTACATAGGGATGGCAAAAAAACCCGATGGGTTTTGACCTGGATTGATTCAACAGGGTCGGATATTTTTTCTTCCAAAATCGTGTTTTGAGATGAGTTTGATTCGAAAAATATTCGGGTTGGGTTGAGTTTAGAGAAAGTTCGTTAAAAATGTATGATAACAAAATTATACCTAGAAAACAATTAATAGTATCATTTAAAATGAACTAGCATCATAAAAAGTCTTGAACTTTGACTTACATACATACATACACAAATATGAGACAAAAGTCTCTATTTTATTTTGAGAGAAAACTATTGTTGTATTTTGATAAAAAAATAAAAATAAAAATTGTGGCATATCTTTAATTTTGCAAGTCGGGTTTGGACAACTAAATTAATGTTTAATTCATAATTAAAATATAAATACTATCGGTTTGATTTTAAAAACATTTATCCTTAAACTAGTCCCATCTAATTGACTTGAAAGTCACCATAAAGTACTCACTTTTAGAGTGCAGGATTTAGTTGTTGGATGGGGTTTGGTGACCAAACCAACTTTTTGTTGGTCATCTGCTTCCTTGTCTGCAAGCATAACAAAGCTAAAATGATTCCTAGGCATTCTTATTATTTTCAGCAACCGAAAAGAAAATGTAAGCAAATAGTAATGGAAGGGTGGTGTTATTTGAACCTTATCGGATCAGTTAGTATATCGATTTAGATATACAGGTTGAAATAGTTTTTAAGCGAATTGATTAGAAACAGTAAAAAGAAAAAAAAAAACCCAAAAAATCAGAATAAAAAATTGATGGTTGAATCGATTTCTATAATTTTTTTATAAAATTATTATTTATTTAACTATTGTTTCGTTGATGGTTGAATCGGTCAAATTAATTAAACTGAAAATTGACGATTTAACTGATTTAACAATTCATCAATTATTAAAAAATTGTGACAGGTTTCCAAAGAAAAAATAGAGAGAAATTTAACATTATTATGATGAAGAATTGTAGAGAAAATTAATTTATTTTAAAAGTTTATAAACGGTAAATGGGAAAATGAAATGTTAAAATACAATTTTAATTTATTTTTAATTGACAATGTATTAAATTATGTTAAAAATAAAAGATAAAATTTATTTTGATGGGTCAATTTTATTTTATTTAACATATATAAATTTATATAGTAATTACATGATTTCATTTACTTTTGAATTTTGTAAATATTTGTATTTTTTTATCAATTTTAATATATCAATTTGATAATTAAGTCTATTTTGATATTGAATTTGGATTTCGTAAAAGTACGATGACATGAAACTCTAAATTTGTGTCGCATCATCACTTAAAACTCAAAAATTTATAAATATTTTATATTATATATGTTTTTAATTTTCGGTGATGACATGACATCTTAAGATCTGTACACGTTATCACACATTTATAGAATCTAAGTTTAGATACTAAAATGAACATAATTGTAAATTTCAAATACCAAAGTGGATAAAAAATATAAATATCAAAATAGATCTAATTGTTAAACTTATAAAAGTATTTGGTCAAGTGAAGGACTTAAGATTGAAAAAAGACTGATTGAGAGAAAGTTCACAGCTTAAAAGAATTGGATAAATTGAAAATTCTGTGCTGCATAGTCGACTAGGATCTCAACAAATTGAGTGAGCGAAGGCGAGGCGAAGTAGCCGAAAAATTTTAGGGGACGGATGAAATTTTAATTTTTTATAGTTTATATCTTTATAATTTGTAAAGGACTAAATCAATTTTTTATAATTTTAAGGGGGACAAAGTGCAATTTTACCTTTATTAATTTAAAATTTTTAAAAAAATTTAAAAGCCTAAAATATAATTTTACATTTTAGGGGGCGGGGCCCATGCCATTTCCAACCGCGCCTTGACGGAAGTTGAGAGGGTGTTGTGGTCACCCATGTCTAGAATGTATAAGGTCAATGTAGGGTAATGAAATTAGCGGTGGCTCTTTTATATTTAGGAAAGTGTTCTCATTTCAAACGTTTCTCTTATAGAGTTGCTCATATGACCCAATTAGGGATGACGCCAGAGAATTAATAGATGTCTTGATCCCTTAAAATGAAAATTTTAATATTCATGTCAATTGAATCTTAATTCAATTGGCATGAGTATTATTATCAATGCAGGAGGATGTGAGTTTGAGTGCACTGAAACACGTTATCTTCCTATTTATAGACTGGGAAGAGACTATGAATAGTTCTAGATATTATATCTAAAAGAGCAGATATAATCAAAACTTATAATGATATTCTCTAAAAAAAAAGATTTAATATTCATAACTTCGACTTTATTCCTAACATTTGATTACCAAAAATGGCTTGTGATATTTAATATTCATTATTATTATCCTTAAATCTGACCTGTCAATTGCAAGTTGCAACTTATTCGTCATCATCGTATACTTTTGGGTTTAAATATGCAATAAGTTCTTGTACTATTTAAAATTTAAGTTTCAGTTTTTATATTTATATTTTATGATTTTAATCCCTTACTTTTTCAGTTTTTAAAATTCAAGTTCAACTGTTAAAATTATTTTGTTAAATTCAGGCTAATTACAATGTCATTTTTTTTAGTTACATTGCTACTAAATGAATACCTTTTTTAAATTTTAAAATAACATACCAACAAATTTAATAAAAAAGAAAATTAACAATGTTAACAATTGAATCTGAATTCTGAAATCTGAAAAGTACAGGGACTAAATTCTTGGAAGTAAAAGTACAAAGACTAAATTCTAAATTTGTGAAGAGTACAGGGACTTATGACATACTTTAACCTTATTTATTTATTAATTAAAATAAACAATAACACTTTATTTATACTAGACTATGATACAATCATAACTTGGTAGTTCAAATATTTTATATATGAAATATATAAAATGATAACAGCACCCGGAAAATAATACAGTTTACTTTGTAAAATAAGAGAATCTTCATTATTATACAACTGAGTTGGTGTCCGATTGACTCACAACACTAACTCAATCAAATGTTCAATATATAGTATATAGATTAATATTAATATATATTTTTGGGTGAATATTTGATGTATTGTTAGTGTATGAGTCTTGCACACCGCCAAAGAGCTTTAAGACGACACCTTTTCATCGATGAAATAAAAAATAGTGAAGGACTTACAAATAAATACTAATAACTTTATTTAAACATAAACCCAAAACCCAAAGTTGGATATAAACTCCAAACTCTAAACTTGAAAGCTTGAAATTTGATATAAACCCTAAATCTTCCACTATTTTTTTTTGGTTAAAACAATGATGAGGTATCGTGTTGCTGTCCATTGGTAGTGTCTAAAACTTATACACGGACGATACATCACATACTATTTCTATTTGGTTTAAATATGCCATCAATCTCTGTACCCTTCTCAAATTTTGAATCTAGTCTATCTACTTTTCAGATTTCAAATTTCAAGTCCAATTGTTAACATCGATAAAATTTTTCATTAAATTTGTTGGTGCAACATTTTTGAATAAAAAAGTATTCACTCAGTAGCCTCATAACTAAAAAAAAATAATGTTATAATGAATTTGAATTTAACAAAATAATTTTAATAGTATTAACAATTAGACTTACATTTCGAAATCTGAAAACTAAATAAACTGAATTCCTAAAAATAATAGTATCATGGGACAAGGTTGTGATATATCCCATCAAAAAGCAAAATTACTCGAAAAAATCTCAAATTTTTTATTTTGTGAATTACAAGTGGAGGGCACAACCCTAACAACAACGCAACTAGTGTGATTCAAACTCAGGCCACATCTGGGGCGGTGAACATCCTAACCATCAAGCCAACACACGAATTAAAAATTTCCCAAATTTTGAGTTAAAGCAAAGTGGCAAAATCTTTTTTTTTTTTTTTGTGAATTACAAAAGGAGGGCACAGCCCTAGTAACAACGCGATTAATATGATTCAAACTCAGATCACATCTGGGGTAATAAACACCCTAACCAACCATCAAACTGGTACACAAGTTTAAAAAATCCCCAAATTTGAGTTAAAGCAAGGTGGCAAAATCAAAATCCTTTTCTTGTAAGAAATCAAAAAGAAATTAGAAAAATGAATTTGGGGTTGTTAATTTCTTGCTTGTGTTAGTATCAACAAACCTACTTTTTTTTTTTTTTACAAACAAACAAAAAAGAGAAAACACAAAGATTCTCTATCAAATTCTTCATTAAAATTAAGCCTTAATAATAACTATGTTGAATTCATTGCATGCATTCAGCATTCTTGTTATGGTCGATGATTACTTTGAATGTGACGTCGTTTATGTTATATATAAATAACAAAAACATAAATTTATTATGATTTAGCTCTTTCAAAATGGTAAAATTATAGTTTAATCCTTTTAAAATTATAATTCTATTTTAATCTCTCAAAAATTTTATAGCTTTACACCTTAAAAGTTTTAACCGAAAATAGTTATGGAAAATTATATGATACATTACTTGTGGTGTTTTAAAACTTCAGAATCACGATTTGGAGAATAACATGTATCAATTTAGAGTATTACGAAAATTAAATTTAATTTTTTTGAAAAATTGAGAATCACATGTTAATACCTTTAATATATTAGATAATTTTTAAAAAATTAACTATTTTAGAATTATTTATTTCGATTGAATTAATATAAAATTAACTCGTGACATCGAATTTATTCAAAAATTTTGATTTAAAATAAAGATAGATTATTTTCATAAGAAAAGACTAAACCCCAAGTAAAGCAAAAGAAATCTTTTAGTCATTGCTTTCAAGATAATATACATACATATATATATATATACTTTTTGTTTACTTTGTGTATACATACAATCACAATGAAATCAACCCCTTCTAACCCCAAATCCCATAAATTTAAACCAAACAATATTTCCCTACCACCACCAACACACTTTTGTTTTCTTTTCAATTTTATCCCCCAAACCCTCCCTACAAGACATTTTTTCTTGTTGTCAATTAAGCCCCCAAAATTATTGCAAAGCTTAATCAAAGACAAAAGGACCCCCCGGCACCCCCCAAAAAAAAAAAAAAAAAAAAAAAAGAAGACCTTTGTATACAAATATTCACCTAATTGACACATCTAAAAATACCCCCTTTCACCTCTATTAATAATAAATAAATAAATAACCCTTTACCTTTCAATGTCCATAATTGCATACCCTTTTCCCATGTGAATAAACCCTTTGGTGGGTTCACCTTGTTTATTGCTTCCCTTTTGAGATTCAACGTCTTCTTCTTCTTCTTCTTCACCAAGTTCAAAGTGATCATTTTCATGGCTTTTCAGTGTTGAATACTCAACTTTTTGACCATATAATTTGACCAAAACAAGATAAAAGGTCATAGCAAAAATGGTAACACCAATCAAAGCCCAACTAAATTCTATATTGACTAATGACTTAGCTCTATGAAGTGCTTCATCACTTGAACATTTAACCACTTGGTGCCCCACTTCTAAATGGATGAAACAACCTTTAGGGATCAAGTTTGGGGTCCAAAGCATAAACCCCATGGTCATAAGCCATAACCCTTGGTACAAAATGCTAAGAGACCTAATGAAACTAACCATAAAGCTCTTTGGGTACCCAATTCCCATTAAAGTTGTGACTAAAGACACAACTATAGCGCTTTGTAATAGCAAATGGTATTGGCCTTCAACTCCCATATGATCAGCTGAGTGAAGATGGAACAGTAACAGCTGTTGGGCAAAGGCAATTGCTCCAAGGAATTGTGTTAAGCTATGCTTAAACATAAGGTCGATATTGATGCTAGTTTTGTCAAGGACTATGGCAAAAGCAGCATATATGAAGAAAGTCATTGATATAGCTGAGTGTTCAAAGTTATGAAGATGGTTAGATGGGATGGTTCCATCAGTGTCAAAAGGTTGATGCTTTGCTGGACCAATGAAAAGCTCCATTGATATGGAGATTGATGAACCAACCATGATCAAAACCAGCTCCAAGTACCTAAATTTCAAGGTTGGGAACCATGGGAAAGATGTGTATGAATTTGGGTTTAAAGCATGAAGCTTGATGTGATTGAAAAGATGCCAAAACCCAAGTGCAAAAAATGCAAAACCCGGTGCAACATGTCCCACTAAAGTACCCATTTTTTTTTTCCCAAGGCAAAACAAAAAGAAGGACTTGTTTGGAGGGAGAGAAAAGGAGGGAAAAAGAAGGTTTTTTGATGAAGGAAAATTGATGGGGTGATGAAGGGAGGGGGTTTAGTTTTTAAGGGGGATGGATTGAGTTGAATTTCTAAGGACTCTAGAGGGTTCCATTGAGAAGGGCTTTCAAAGTTTTGAACTTTAGTATATGAAAATTTTAGATAAGGAATGTGAAGATTAAACAAAGTTGACCATCTTTAAGTTTCTTAATTTTTAGCTAAGATGGCCTCTTGTTTTTCTAGAATACATAATTTTCATACCAACAATCAAAACGCCCTTTTTGAAATGACTAGAATTAGCCTATTTTGAGTTCAAAAGGGTCATACTGTTTCTATGATTTGATAGATTAGGCTTATCAGGGTGAGGTAAAAATATAATTTTCTGGAGGAGATAAGGATGAAATTAGAACTTTCTTTTAAGGTTTAAAATTGATTTTCAAAATTTTGAAGATTGATGTGTAATTTTATTAAATATTAATTTATAATTACATGATTTTTAAATGGACTATATTGAAATTTCACCATATTTTGGAGGGGGTGATGGCCCTCGCATGCCCTCTCTAGTGATGTCCCTGGACGGAGAGCCAAAAGTTAAAAAAATAAAAAATAAAAAGAGTTAAATTGAAGTATATATTTTCTTTAAGGACTAAAATTGCATTTTTACTATTTTATTTACAGGGCTAAGATCACTATCTATCCCTTTCGGATTTATCACAAATTTAATATAATCTATATATTATTTTTAGGTATAATATTTGATACACTTATGTGTAAATATTAATGGGATAAATTTAATGCTTATAGATTTTATATAATTTAACCTAAAAAAACCCTTTAATATTTATATTTTATCAATTTAGACTTAATTCTAAAAATTAACAAATTCAACCTAAACAATTACATGTTTACACAAATATTACAAGATAAATTTGTTAAATTAAACTAAATTGATGAATGTGTAAAAATTAAGGGTTAAATTTGTTATTATACCAATCAAAACTACATGCAATTGAGGTAAAATATTATCGTTGTAATTAATTATCCTTAGTTGCTACTTTCGAAATTGACAATGATTAAATTGTTTAGATTTCTTTTGAAAATGACTAATTTACTCAATTTCGAAATTCACAGGGACTAGAGAGATCTTTTACTTATTTTTTTTTAACTCAATATGACTTTTTTTTAACATTTAAGGTTAATTTGGAATTGCTTTTGAACATTGTGATTTAAAATTTAAGTATTTAATATTACTGTAAAAAAAATATCGTGAAAAGTTAAAATGTTCACCTATGATGTAAAGGAAAAATAAATTAATTTAAATGAAATTTAATATTATGAAATTAATTTAAGTGTTAATATTATGATATATATATATATATATATGAAATATCAATGGTAAATATGTTTAAGCAATTAATATAAATTAATTGTAAATTTAATTTCAATTTATAAGTCATATCTTAAATATTAAAATCCCGTATAAATACAACTCTTATGTTTTTAATAAAAATTATTTTTATTTTTGATATAATAATTTATTTGATCCTTCAATTTTATAAAAATATCATTTTAACCCTCAATTCATTTTTTCGTCTCTTTTAACTATTAAACTTGCATTATTTTCTGACATGTCAGTCCATGTATATACCGCGTTAGCAATTAATGTTGTGTATGCCACATAAGCAAAGTTAACAGATATTAACTTTTCCATCCATTTTGGAGTGATTTAACAAACAATACAAATTTAAAAGCTAAAAGAGATGAAAAATTAAATGAAATGCTAAAATAATTTTTTTGTAAAGTCGAAGGACTAAACAAAACATTATACCTTTATTTTCAAAAATCACTTTTTTTCCTTTTAAAATTTCTAACCCAACATGTTTTTCTAATCTTTTCATTTTCCAAGAAAATAAAAACAAAATGACATCTTTTTCCCACTTTTAAAGTTTTTAAAAATTGAATAAATAACAAAATTCTTCCAATTTTCAATCCAAATATTTATTTTTTTAAAAATAGTAATTTAAAATTTTAAAAATAACAATGTATTCAAATTATTTAAATATTAAAATTTTAAAATAAAAGATTAAATTGATGAGAAGCATGTGTTTCATGCTTGGGTCATCAATAAAAGTTGAAACGTTACGAAAGAAACGTACAAGTTTGCTATTGCTTTCATGTAGGCCACTATTTAGGTTGCTTCTCGTGGGGCATATTTATGAAATTTTAATTTTGGCTGCTATTATTATTTAATTCCAAACTAAATAATATTACGTGAAGCACAAACAAAACCAATATATTTTTCCAATAATTTTATTATTTTTTTATTTTCAGGATAAAATTATTGGGTTTTTTAATAATAAATTTTTTTGAGTACGACTATGTTTTTCTTGGTTCCTTTAGAGTATTGTTCAACCCAAATAGAATTTTTGAGATGTTTATTATGTATTAATTCGTAATTTTATTATTTTTGAAGGGTTTAAATAGAATTTTTTTATTTTTTGGGGGTCAAATATGGTTATTTATAAAAATTAGAACTACAATAGTCTATTTTTTATGGGCCAAGGCCTTACTTGTCTCCTTTGTATTTGCCACTGCTTAAAATTAATGTTTTTTAAAATCGAACTAGTAGTTGAACCAGTTAGATCACCTATTTGATTAATAAATTATTAAATATATATATATATATATATATAAACCTAGTTCAACCGGTCTATATTGATTCGTAAGTTATATAAGAGACCAAAAATTAATATCTACGACAAATTTGGAATAAATACAAACAAAAACCTTATATATCCATTATCTGAATCTATATCATTTATTCATATAGCAAATGCGAATTCAGATTCGAATATTTGAACCCATTGATTATATAATGCTAATGATTTTTATTTTTTATATATTAAAAAAGAATTTTAGCAAAGTTACAGATTCAAACGTCCGACTCACTATTATTCTTATGAAAACTAAGATATTATTAGGGGTGTTCAATCGGTTAACTGACCCGAACTATCATTAACTGAATTAACTGACCCTTTTAAACCCATAACCCTTAATCAAATTGAATTTATTCAGTTAATTCAGTCGGTTAATCAAATTAACCAAAATTTATATTTTTTTTGGTTAAAACAAGTATAAAACATATAAAAAATTAATCGAATTCAATATAAGTAAAATGTATATAAAAAATATAAATTTTTGGTTAATTCAGTTAATTAACCGATTTCAAACCGAATTAATCGTTAACCGAACTTCTAAAAAATTATTAACTAACCGACTAACTGAATTCGGTCGGTTAACCGAATTAATTCGATTTTACCCGAAATTTGTACACCCTTAGATATTAATTCACGTCTCATCATATGTAATTCACATGTGTGGGTTCTCTCTAAATTTTACCTTATTTAAATCTCACGATAAATTAATTTTGTCTAGATTTATTCCGATATAAATTTAAATATATTTCAATTACTCTAACTATAATCATTAAGAAATATTATTTGCAATTATACTTACAAATTCCCCAAAGTCAAAAGGATTTATGCTTATCAATTTGGCCAACCTACCTTAATTATCTAGGATTACCTTACCCTATACGCATTATTTTAGAACCATATTCGTCTAATTAATTCTTTAAAATTTCTCCTAAGAACCCCAAAAGTTTTCTTTATTTCTAATTTTCGGTCATAATCAAGCAAATAAGTTACAATTTGGTCCACATGCAATAAGAAAATTAGGAAAATATTAAAGTTTTTGGACTCCTTTTTCCCCCAAAGGAATTTTCCTCCTTAAGCTGCCATGTTAATTGACATAAAATTTTTTTATGGAATAATTAATTAATTAATATATTTTCTAACAAGCAATTTTTACAATTTTTAGTTTTAGAATAAAAAAAGGGGTAAACTACAAAAATAATAACTTTTGTTTGCCTCAAATTACATTTTAGTCACTTATATTTGAAATGTTACGTTTTAGTCACTTACGTCATCGTTTTGGTATGAAGTGGTCACTTTTTACTGTTAAATTTTGTTATCTCCCTAAAGGTGGTCCTACCTGGCAGTCCAAATTAAATTTATTTAATTAAAACCTATTTTCATCCTAGCAACTAGACATCCAAGTTGGCATTTAAAACCCATTTGGATAGCTATGTAGGACTGTCGTTAGGAAGGTAATAGAATTTAACGGTAAAGTAACCACTTTGTAACAAAACGATAATGTAAGTGACTAAAATGTAACATTTCAAACATAAGTGACTATTTGTGTAATTTACCCTAAAAAAAAGAGAGAAAATAGATACTATACATTGAATTTTGGAGATTCCAATTCAGCTGTACTTTAAGGAAATTTCTTTTATCTTTCAATAAAAGAACTTGAAAATGACAATGTTGGATTTATGGCTATCATTGAGTAATTACTCGATGGTCCAATTTGTTTTAAGTCCTTGTATTTTTTGGATTTTTAAAATTTAGTCATTCTATTTTGATCTAAAAACACTATTAACTGACTCCTATTAAACTTAAATACACGTTTTCCATTGCACTTTTAACTTTTTAAATCAAACAAGTAGAGGGATTAAATTTCAAACATCCAAAGAATACAAGGACTAAGAGCTTAATTAAACATTGTTTGATGTAATTATATAGTTAAATTTAATAATTGATATATCAAGGTATTAATCATATAAAAAATATATAAATATTGATTATATTAAATTTAATAAAATAAATAGTTTAATTTTTCAGTGAGTCAACTTCCAAGCAAAATCAGATTTTGCTGATTTGAATCATAAAATAGTTTTGAGTTTAATTTTGGATTAATTTAAGTCTAATGTCGAGTTGTGTTTGTAATTGTGTTATTTTGCTTAAGCTTGCACGCAATTTCCTTTCCTCATAGCCATCTTTGTACATTTCCCTCACATGCCCCTCTAAAACCTTAGCAAGAACTATACAAGTTTTGAAAATAATATAAAATCTTTTTTTTTTTTTGCTGTAAATTGATTTCAAAACAAAAATCGAAATTAAGTATATATCTTATGTGTTCATTTTTCGATGATCGTGAGTTTTCCTGTATATGCACACAAATGTGATTGATTGGTATAGTTCTTTAGCGACATTAAAAGAGAAAAATACATTCACGTTATCAACATGATATGATCTAATAAAAAATGGTGTGTTTATTGCTAAAGCATATTGTGCTAAAAATGCGGATGTATTATCTTTTTTGAGTGTTGTTGAGTTGAAGAGCAACTGTTAAAAAAACAACACATTCATGAGGTTTTGTCCCCTGATTTTGATTAGAGTTTATCGGTACTCACTAATAATTCATCATCTTAAGGGAAATTGTTATTTGTAATCACTTTATTAAGTAACTTTATCTAGTAAATCAGGTTGACTAGGGGAACAAGGAGGAGCTAGTACAACTTAGAGTCAATGAGATACCTCACTTGACACGGCATGATCACAATGATCAAGCTATGTCCTTCATTAATACCTCTCTCTAGCATGTTCAAAATGTGGGCTTTTACCAAGTTACATCAAGGCCCACTTAAACAGCTCTATGACGAGTCCAGAGACCATTTAGGCGGTTCCAAAGAAAATTGACAACCTCCCCAATCAAATCTCCACCATAGCCAAGGGTGAATCTAATTTTTTTTTTAAGAGAGGTTGGAATTGAATTTTAAATTTTTAAGAGGTCAAGATATAATTTGATTTTTTTATTAATTTATGATTTTATCATTTTTGGAAAAGATTAAACATTTTTTTTATTTTGGGGACCAAAGTACAATTTTACCATATATAAATTTATTATAATAATATTCTACATTGGGTATATTTAATTACAAATTAACTCCAATTATAGTGCATATTTCTTAATTAATTAATAACTAATTGCTTTAAATATTTTAGACGTCAACACATGAACATGTCTCCAATTGTGGTACATCTTTCGTAATTACTAATCAATTGCTTTAAATCCAATTAGAATTAGTCATGTGGTCCAAATTGTAAGAATTATTTTTTCTTAATAATATTATATAAAAACATAAAAAAATTCAATTAGTTTCGTAAGCCTCTCGCATTGAATATTAAATTGTTTACACTAAACCCTTTTAAATTCCATCCCTCTACTTTATAAAAATTTTAAAAATTAATTTTATCATATTTTGATCTAAAGGTGATTGTTCGATCAAATCAAGTGAAAATTTTTTGAGTTAATTGAGTTCATGAATCATATTTTATCATCTTAACTCAATTTGAAATTTTTTCGAATCGAGTCGAGTGAAATAAAATTCGAATCGATTCCAATTTAGTGAAATTATTTGAGTTAAATTAAAAAAAATTAAACATGTCAAATAAAAATATCGTTCAATATAACTAATTTAATGTTAGAACACGTAAATTTGAAACCATATATATTTGAAAAAAAATTAAAAGCAAAAAAATTGAAAAAAAAAAGATATTTGAGTATGATAAATTTGAATCGTTAATTAGGTCCCAAATTACTAATTTAGAAAATTTTTAAATTATTTTTTTTTTGTAATTTTTGTTGTAAGAGAGACCAATTTACTTATTTTTAAAGCTGACAGGGACCAAAAGAGTATTTATAGTTATTCGAATTATTTGAGTTATTCGAATTGTGAAATTCAACTCAACTCAAACTCAAAACTCGAATCGAACTATTCGAGTTGATTTGAATAATTCAAATAACTTGATTTGGTTAACTCGGAATTCGAAATTTTTTCGATTTTTTGGATTGAGTCGAATTTTGCTCACCACTATTTTGATCATTATATTTTATGAAAATTGAGAAAATAGTCTAATTGGTGATAAATATAATAACTTGAATTTTCTATTCTTACTAATATATTACATATGCATTGCTTAAATTCCGATTTGTGTTAATTCTTTGCATATAAATTATTGAACTATTGATTTTTAGGTCAACGATTTAATGATAAGGTTTAATAGTGTTTGCCAATAATTGGATTAACTTCTTAATTTTTGTAAAGTAGAGAGATGAAATTGAATTAAACCATATTGAATTATAAAATTAGTATATATATATAATTCTTTAACAATTATTGCTAATGAGGCATTAGTTGTGTTAGCAATGTTGAGATTTTGAGTCCCACTCTATGTAATTCTGTCTAGATTTATTCTAATTTATATCGAGCAACGTAAAGACAATATTTAGAATTATTCTCATCTAGATCCTATTTTTGTAATAATTGATATATACTATTTTTATAATTGTACATAATTATACTTGTAACTTAAGTAAATCTCTTTAACAATTATTCAAAATCCACATTTCCAACATGCATATGATATTAAAATATGAAACTAAATTATTTTATGAGATTGTAATTGATCCTTAAAAATCTCAGAGATTGTGGGGCAAATCATGTTTTTAATTATTCTTTTCTTTGATTATTGTTTTAATTATATCATTTATCCACTTTGCGGTGATGATGTGGTGTAATTTTATAAATTAATGTGAACAAAAATAATTCAAGGACCAAATTGGATAAAATTAACAAATTCAGGGACTAAATGTTGTTTTATCCCTTTACTTTTTAAAATAAACAAAACTACTAAAACCATAGGTGTCACTGAGTTTGAGTGATATTAAATTCAAGGACCAAATTGGATAAAATTAACAAATTCAGGGACTAAATGTTGTTTTATCCCTTTACTTTTTAAAATAAACAAAACTACTAAAACCATAGGTGTCATTGAGTTTGAGTGATATTAAATTCAATCAAAAGCATTACATATAATTAAATTGCGGTGCACGCACGATATGGATGAAAAAATTATGTAACAAATATATAAAAATTGAAAATAAAATTAAATGTGACTTTGATCAAAGCTGTAAAATGTAAAACTCATGATATTTTGAGTTCAAAACATATGATTCTTAACGTGTATGTATTCTTCTAAATTTATCAAAATATATAAAAAAATATTCCCAGAATAATATTTGTTGCATTGTAAAAGGAATAGTTTGTTTCTAATTTCATAATTGAGTTGAGACTTAGTTGATCGGTAAAATTAACTCAGTCAAGTACACTATAATAATACTAGATTATGGCGTATCTGAAGTGAAAAATAAAATCATATAATAAATATATTTATAAAAATCAATATAGATAACAAATAAGGATTTGACTGAATGGTAAAGTACAAATGTTGAAAACTATAGAAACATAGGTTTAAATCTAATTAAGTATATATATTTTATAAAAAAAATATAAAATAACAAAGACCTCAAAATAATGTATTTTAGTTTTTATATAGTATAGGTATAGATATATCACAATTGTGTATATTTATTCTAATTAATTCCATTTTAGTGTTTATTTTTATATTTATTTATTTATATAAATTTTTATACTAGCTAAAATTGAACTATTACTTTGAAATATTAAAGGGTTATAGTGTAAATTTGCAAATTTGCTACCACATTGTAAGTGGATATTGAAATTTGTCACTATACTTTATTTTGATTAATGTTATCTATTATACTTTAAGAATATGGATAAACCCTGAAAACTCATGGTTCAAGGTTCGGGGTTCGGGTTTTGAGTTTAGGGTTCAAGATTTAAGGTTCAAGATTTAGGTTTGAGTTTTAGGTTTTAGGTTTGAGGTTCAAGGTTCGAGGTTCTAAAACAATGCAAAATTAAAAAAAAACCCGAACATATGTAATAATTATTTCTTTTAATACATTTACAATTAACTCCCATATTCTTAACAAAAACAAATCACTACTAAATTAAATATCATTTTTCCTGAGATTTGAAGCAATTAGGTGAATTTTAAACTTACAAATGATCATATATGTTAAATTTATAAACATCATAATAATATTTAAATATGTCTGTCGTATATATTTATTTATATATATTATATGACTATCTTGCTTTCATCTTATTAATTAATTAATATATGTTCATTAAAGTTGACTAACTGCTAAATGTATTAATTAAAATATTAAATTTCACATTTAATCCATTAATTGGCCCCCAAGAAACAAATTAAAATTGAAGTCACTGGTGACGTTGTTGGACCAACGTGCCAATTTAATATAATATTTGCCTTTATTGTCATATATATATATATATTTATATATATTGATTTTTCGATGTATTTATTGAGGTGAGCTCGATAATTAATTCTTTATATTTTGTAGATCTATTAAAAGAATAGATGCTGACCATGAGTTATAAACTTATTTCATACTTAGTATGAGAATCAATTTCGATTATTTTCTTAAAAATGGGAACCAATTATTATTTTGCATTAACCAATTTAAAGATTGTATTATTTTTTTGGGAAAATAAAAAATTATATTATCAATCATACCAATTACCAAATAAAGCCAATTTTTTTTTCCCTGGATTTTTCAAGTGTGCAGGACATTCCAACGGTATCAGGGGGTCTAGTCAAAGGAGGGGACATCACTTTGGCGGCTAAATCTTAAATTTGATAATTTTTTAATTTAGTCCCTGAACTTTTTTAATCTATATTAATCCCTAACTTGGTAATATTTTTCTGTTTGACACATGAGATGACGTGGCATTTTAATATGGTGCTACGCTATGATAGAGATTAAAATTGAAAAAAATTGTCAAATTCAAGAACTAATGTGGATACGAGAAAATTTGGAATTCTTTTTAGGGGCTAAAAATTAAATTATAAGTTCTTTAGAAGTCAACATATACTTTTTATCATGCATTAATTTATGATTTCGTCATTTCTAAAGGGACTAAACAAAATTTTTATTTTCGAGGGGATAAAGCGCAATTTTACTACACGTTTAATTATAAATTGACTATTTATAATAGGATAAAATTGCAATTTTCCATTTTGGGTTTGCTCTTGAATAACCTATTCATTGGTCGATCTAATTGCCCGAAATTTGGGAGGATTTGGATAAAAATATTAAGCTAATTTAAAACATGGGCTCGGCTCGAGCTTGAACATTCAAAGCCTGAGCTTAGCCCGACTCATTTTTAAGTTTATAATATTTTATTTTTATATATTAGGTAATTTATATCACATTAAAAATATAAACATATACTAAATAAATAACACTACTCTTGATGTAAACATTAAAATAATGTTAAAATGATTGTCTAAAAATTTTTAATAAATAAAAAATAAAAAAATATTAAATTAAAATAACATAAATATTTTTTAAAAATAATATGGACGAGCCTAAAATAGGCTTGAGTTAATTTTTTTGCAAATATGGGTAGACTCGAGCAAAATTTTAAGCTAATATATTAAGTTTGGTCGAGCTTGAGAAAACATAAAATATGTTAATATCATACTTAGACTCTACCCGACTTGAACCCAACCTGACCCGTCCATGAACACCTCTACTCCTGAATATGGGCAAAAAAAAATATTATCAAATTTAGTTGAATTGTAATTAGGGTTGAAAATTCATTGAACTAAAACATTTTGGTCAAAATGTAATTCAAAGGTTCAACCCCTAATTTTAATTCAAAACAAAGTGTATCAAAGTCAAATTTCCCCTTTTTATCCATTGCTCACATGAATTTTGTTTCAATTTAATAAAAAAAGTTATTTTTATGTTTTGTAGTGTTTGATTTTGAGTTTGGAGGTTCATATGCAATGTGGTCCACTAATAAATTTTGAATGAAAAAAATAAAATAATAATCAATGAACTCATGTATTTTTTTCTAGATCTTTGATATATTGGATTTAAGCAATATTTGGAATTAAGTCGGGTTAAAACCAATTTTTATTTTCAGAAATTTAGTCATCATGTTTTTCAAATTTTAAAATTTAAGTCCAACTGTTATTTTTTTGGATTAAATTCATGTTCATTACAACATCATTTTTTTAATTACATAGCTACTGAGAATTTTTTAAATTTTAAAATACCAAACCAACAAAATGAACAAAAAAAAATAGTTTGACTTGAATTTTGAAATTTGAAAAATAAAAGAACTAATTTTCTAGAAATAAAAGTACGTTGATTAAATTTTAAATTTTTCAAGAATGCAGGGACTTCTGGCATATTTTAATATTTTAATAAATAAATATTATCATATAATACTAATATTATATACTAGAAAAGACTTTTTTTACGAAGTTACCACTTAATTTCAATCACAAATAGTACCCAACAAGGATTTACAATCAAAACAAAATCATTATGATGAACAAACGGACTGAAGTCGTAATTTATCTTGAGTTCAAGGACTAAGACCAAAATAAACCAAACTATATTCCAGTTTAGGCTGCAATAAAATTGGACCCATGCGGACCCTTTAAAATTTATAAAATTCAATTTTAATTTATTTAAAAATTTAAGATTACAAACTAATATAGTAAAAATATATATTTTAATCCTATTAAAAAATTATAATTTTATTTTCACCCTAAAATTATTTCAGGATTAATTCTTAATTTTCAAATATTTATTACAATAATAAGATATATCACACTTTTTAAAAAATACAAATTAAAAATAATATTATTAAAAAAACAGTCAAAACTCGAACTGTAAAACAAACGTGAATATATCATAAAATAAAAATTATATTAAAAATAGGAAAAAAAAACTCATGATGGTATGTCATTATTACCATCTAATATGTCGATATCAGAATCCTAGGTTGTCACTTTTAAGGTTCTTTAAATTAAAAATAAATAAATAAATAAATTGAAGAATGAGAATGAGGCTGTCTCAATGAATCCATTCACACATTAACATGTTGCGGTTTCCGATAAATCTAAATTATTATCAATTGGGCACACATTCATTTAATTTTGTCTTTAAATAAAATATTATTTTTAATATTAAATAAATCATTATACAACTATATAGTAACACATGTTTATAAGCAATATTTTTCAGTAAAATGGGTCTAGATTTTTTTAAATTTTTTTGTTTTAAAATATTTTTAATGTTTAAATTGATTTATAGATATTGTAATGAAATAACGTAAAGAATGTAAGCTTGTAAGGAAAGAAAATAAGACAAAAAGGTAAAAATATAACCGAGGCTTCTATATTAAGAGTTAAATTATAATTTTACTGGTAAATTAGTCGTTGTATGTTAGTTCAAAGAGCATATTGGTGCTTTTGATTAAAAATTTCATCTATTTGTATTGTTAAAAACTGACGTAGCTAATGGAATTACTAAACAATGATACGTGGCACGTCATGTTGATGTATAGAGACTAATTTTTAACTGTAAAATTGATGGAATTTTTAACAAAATGATCAGTTTGCTCTTTGATTTAACATACAATGACTAATTTACCCATTTTTTGAATAGACGGGGCAAAATGCAATCCGACTTCTATTTAAATAGCTAACTTAAGCTCATTTTAGACTCACCCATATTTTTTAAAAATATATATTTATATTATTTAAAAATGTATTTAATGTTTACATTATAGTAATATATAATCTATGTAAAATTACATAAAAAAAGGGGGTTGGGCTAAACTCAGACCTTAAATGTTTAAGCCCGAGCTCAATTCATATTTTAAACGGGCCCTCATTTGTTTGCTTTTGACTTAATGTTTCATTCCTAAAATTCAAAGGGCTTAAATATCTATCTATCTATATATATAGGTATGTTGGTTTTTATTACTTTGGTGAATAACAGGGACTATCCTACATGCAAGAATTAGAACATCCTATTGCAATACACACATTCTATTCTGATTTAGACATTCAAGGATCAACTGTCTGCAAGCTTGAAATAAAAGAACAGTCGAAACCACGGGAGGGACGAGTCTTGAGTGTAGGCGGTTGCCGGTTTTACGACGATGGTTCGAGTATTGTTTCCTCACTGTTTCTACCCCAAGGCATGCAATTAAAACCACTTGCTGCTACATCATTGAACCATACCAGATGGCTATGGTTATATGCTGTGATTCTCCTACAGATATGTAGAATGGATTTTCTGAGCACTTTGCATGCAACCAAAAAACCAGACATCTATGTTCCATGCCTGGACTTCATTGATACATGTTCCAAGGATCTATATGCCCCTTTAACCATGGTGGGCTGGTCCATAATGTATAGAGTTTATGCCAAAGGAATACAAGAACAGCCCCAAAGATAGTTTTAGTGAATTGGGTCCATTTTTGATGAATGAAGGACTAAATTGTCATTTTTATATATACACATAAAAATTGGATTATTATCGGATGAACCGATAGTTGAGTTAAAAAGTTGTCATGTGTTTTTATTAATTTATTTATTTTTAATATAATTTATTAACACTGAGTAATTTTTAATAGTGATAAAGTAACAATTAATCTTTGAGATTACATCACGTCATCACCTAAACAATTATATTTTGTTTAAAAAATAATTAGGTAATAACATGACACAATTTCAGAACTTCAGAACAGTCTTTTTTTTTTTTTTATAAATCAATAATAATTTACATTTTAATTAAAGAGGAACATAAATATCCTCTCAATTCCTCCTCCACAACTCAGATTATTTCACAATTTCACAAAACAAAAGATTGTCACAGAAAGATCCCATAGTGGATAAGCATATTTAACCATAATTTCACTTGATTAAATATCTTTTATATATATATATATATATAAAAGTTATAAATTGCAACTGAAGTTACCATTTATTATTAGGGGTGTAGTTAGGGGTTAGCAGTGGCCCGGCCCGGCCCGGCCCGCCTCGGCCCGGCCCCGCCTCACCCCTAACATTGAAAAATTTTATTGGGACCTTTTAAAAATTTTAAAATCAGTAAATATAAAATTACACTTTGACTCCTTAAAATGATAAATTTTGATTTAATTTTTAAAAATTATAAAGATATATACTATTAAAATATTTATAAAATTAAAATTTGATTTCAACCCCTCTAACAAAAATTTCTACCTTCGCCCATTACATCAATAGAATTAATTTTAACTCTAAAATTATGATTTACTCTATCAGTAAATCATTTCATTATATATAAAATATAAATTTTGTATTAAAAAATTTACTTGTTTATGTTTTTCTCCTTTAAATATTGTCTTAGCTATGCCAGCTAACCCGCATGGTGCCATTGTGTTATATATAGTACACATTCTATAGGAATTCAATACCAAATCCCTCTATAATTTAGCACATCTTGTGCGCCAAAGATCGTGCAGAAGATGGCTAGGATTCCTCTTCTCTTAGCTTCCAAATTCATCTTCTTATCCATTTTATCCTCCTCAGGCGTCATCCGACGCACTCGAGGCGAAAACAATGACGATCATGGCTTCATCCAGAGCCTTGACCGAGAGTCGATGGGCTTAAAAAAAGAAAAGCTAAGTCACTTTCGCATCTATTGGCACGACATTGTTAGTGGCCGCAATGCTACGTCGATACGAGTGGTTCGACCTTCTAACGCATCGGTAACAGGGTTCGGAATAATCAACATGATCGACAATCCATTAACCTTAGGGCCGAACCTAAGCTCGAAACTAGTGGGAAGAGCACAAGGGTTCTACGCACTCTCGTCACAAGAAGAAGTGGGATTGTTGATGTCGATGAACTTTGCTTTCACGGAAGGGAAATACAATGGTAGCACGATCACAGTGTTGGGGAGAAACCCAGTTTTCAACAAAGTGAGGGAAATGCCGGTGATCGGAGGCAGCGGACTTTTCCGATTCGCCCGAGGCTATGTTCAAGCAAGAACTAATACATTAAACTTGACAACCGGAGATGCCATTGTTGAATACACTTGTTATGTGATGCATTATTGAATATTTGACCCATTTGCTTTGCATTATTATAAAGTTAAATTTGCTTTAATCATATTGTACTGCCCCACATTCAACTATATTATGTTGGTTTAAGTATAATAAGTAAACTTTTTAATTGGTGGATTAGATTGATTTTTAATTAATTTAATTCATTTTAGTTTTAAAAGATTTCGATTTTTTAATTTTTATTAAAATTTATGTTTAAAATATCATGCCGACTAAAAAGTAGAAAAAAAAAAAGGAGTCTGTCAGACAACTGTGTGACCATCTCAGCCAAGGTATTGGCGGAGAACGATCCTCTGCAGCTAAGCTGATCCAATATCGAACCATCCAGCCAATAATCACGCTCTGATCACACAGCCACCATTCATCAACCAGACTTGGAATCCTGTCTCCTTAGAGCTTAAGGATAAGGAGGTACGAGCCTATAGAACAGATCCTGTTCAAGTAAGGTCGTATCCTTGTATTTCCTGATTCTAACTTAAATACCATTTCATCTTAGTGTTTCTTACCCGATGTGGGATTTAATCAGCTACCGACAATAACAGTCCGTGTTTCATCATCCTACACGTGTCTTCCACAATATCTTGCTGCCAATCAACAATTCTTAGTTTTTTTAGCCTTTAATTTAAAAAAAAAATGCTTTCTTTTGTCTATCGGTTAAACTAACAAATTAATTTATTTGGAGAAAATAATATAGAAAGCAAACGTTATTTTCATGAAATTTAAGAAGGAATTTTTAATATATATTATTAAATTTTAGTAGTATTTTAGTATTAAATTTAGCTTTTAAATAATTTTTATTAAATTTAATAATTTTTCGGATTAATACTTATTTTCTAAGTTTGTAATTATATCATGTTATGCTATTTTTATATATTATTTAATTGATAAAACATAAAAATTAAATCTATAATAAAATATAATACTATAATGTAAATATTAAAAATGTTATGCTAGCTATATATAAAATTTTAATAAGTGAAAATTATAAAAATATTAAATATTAAATTTAGAAGAATATAAATATTTTTAAAAATTAAAAATAATGGATGGGCTTAAAATGAGATTGGGTTAGTTATTTACAAATACGACGAGTTTAAATAAAATTTTAGGCTATATTTTAAACCAAGTCGAGCTTAAACAAGTATAAAGTATATTAACATTATGTTTAATCTCGATCTATCTTGGGCCATGAACACCTATAATGAAAAGGTAATTCAGAAAGCTCGATTTATCTTCTTCATCTTTTCTCTCCTTAAATTAATTTATTTTACTTTTTATTGATTCAATATATATATTTTTATGCTTTCTCAACCTATAATGAACTAAACACTTTCTTTCTGTGATATTTATTGTGAACATTTCTAGGTTGAAATGCTTCTCTTATTACCTTATTTTTATAAAATTTAAGAAATTAGGTCCTTTTTTTATATTTATTAGTATAGGTTATTTTTAAGAGAAAAAGTAGAGACACGTCTTCAGGGATGCATTTTACTAAAGATTAATAATTTAGTTCATTTAGTTAAATGGTTAAATGTTAGTATTTTTATCATTGAGTCCCGAGTTCAATTCTCTCTTACTCACATTTGTATTTTTTATTTCATGTTGTTTTAATTTTTTTATTTTAATTAATATTTTAATATATTAGTTCTTTTAGTTAGATGGTTAGATAATTACAATTTCGTCCTAAAGTCCTAAGTTCAATTCCTTTTATAAGCATATATTTTATTATTTAGTAATTATAGACATTAATTAAAAAAGCTTGAAATAACATGAAATAAAAATACATATTAAAATGCTTATAAAAGGAATCAAACCTAAGTATCAAGAATGAAATCACAGTAATCTAATTATTTAACCAAAAAAGCTCATGTAAAAAAAAATGCAAATGCAAATAGGTGAAGAATCGAATCCGAGACTCGAGGACAAAAGTACTAACATTCGACCATCTAACCAAAAGAGTTGAATTATCAATTCATAGCAAAAACACGATTTACAGGATGCGTTTTTATATTTTTTCTCCAAAAACGGTATATACTGATAAATATAAAAAAAATCTAATTTCTTAAAATTTTAAAAAAAAGTGCATATATCAATAATTTAACCAAATAGGTATATTATGGAGGTGTCAATTGCTCTATTTACCTTTGAGTATTAATCTTTAAAAAACCTTTATGCCTGATGCAAATCATGAGTTTCAAATTTATGATTGGTACTGCCATGCAGTACATTAATATTATCGAAAAACAATGTCGTAATCCATAATCCACATGTAAGCAAAGCATATAAGGAGACTAGAAAGGTCTTTTAATAATGGCCATTAGTGTGGATTTTCTAGGTGAGGATGGAAGCCGCCAAGGGTCTAGAAAGGCCCCTTTCAGCACAACAGGCTGAAAACGATGTGTTGGAGAGAAAGAAGGGCTTAGAATGGTGTGTTTAAAATCTCGTGTATTGATATGATGATTAGGATGTCTATCATTTCAAGTGTAGCTTAAATTTGAGTCATGCTAATTATATTACTGTTAAGATTTTACCTTTTTTTTTTATAATTCATAAAAAAATTCAAAATATCTAGAATACTTTAAGGTATAGAGCTATATAAAGTTATATAAAATATTTTAGAGACCAATATTGACTGTCCACTTACATTCATTATAACCATGGGATCGAAGGGCTTGGCTTATAAATAAGGAGACAGCCCCCTTGTTTATAACTTAGCATCTTGAGTTACATAACACTCTTAACATTTTCTCATATTCGGGTTTTTTTTATAAAAATAATATTAAAAAATAATTAAATATAAAAAATGGTATGAGAAACATATTATTGTTTAACCGAGAATGGCTAAGTATTCCTTAACCTTTATTATTGTTTAATACATGTATTTATACTCAGCTATAGAAAATAAACTGCTACTAACTGAATGTTTAACAGCTTACTAACAGCTTGATCTTACTAACTGATTTCACACATAGGTGATGTACTCTAACATTCACCTGTCTTCTCAACTAGCAAGACCCAAAGAAGTTGTCGAAAACGAGCAAAATGTGACGTCGACAAAGGCTTTGTGAGAATATCTGCAATTTGATCGCATGCTGGAACTTCACCGACAAGAAGAGAACCATTAGTTACTTTTTCCCGAACAAAGAATAAATTGAGTTCAACATGCTTAAATTTAGAATGCAAAACTGGATTAGCAGCCACTGCTACAGCACTCGAGTTGTCACACCAAATAGTGGGAACATCAGTAGAACAAAATTTCAATTCTTTCAATAATGAAACCAACCAAGTAACATCAGATGTTGTTGCAGCCAACCCTCTGTACTCAGCCTTGGCAGTGAAGCGAGACATAACCTGTTGTTTCTTAGAGCACCGTGAAACAAGATTGTCACCATAATAAACACAATAACCAGTAGTCGACCGTTGATTATCAAAGTCTAAGCCCCAATTAGCATCAACATATCCAACCAATGAGAGTATGTACAACTTTGGCATCCGCCAAACAACATCTGTCAAGGAGATCAAGAATATACTTATGTTGACACAGGTGAAGGCTCCCAATAGCCGACCGAGTGACATCAACTCCCAAGAAATATTGAAAAGCTCTCATGTCTTTAAGACAGGATTTAGTGTGTAACTGTTGTACAAATGCATCAATACCCTTAGGTGCGTCTCCCGCAATGGCGATATCATCCACCTACACTAACACATACATACTTGACTTATTAGTAATACGAACAAATAGTGAAGCATCATACTTTGAGAGAACAAAATTTAATGAGAGAAAGAAAAATTTTCAACTTATCAAACCATGCTCGTGGAGCTTGTCGTAACCCATACAACGCTTTCGTCAACTGGCACACAAAAGGTTCTCCATTCACAACATGTTGCACATATTCAGGAGATTGGCATGTATACTTCTTCAGTAAGGTCACCATTTAGAAACGCATTGTTAACATCAACTTATTGCAACTGCCATTTCTTGGACACATCAATGTAGCGACGTAAAAAAAATTTTTAGTTTCGCTTGGTCGCTAATTGTGGCGATTTATTAAACACTTGAAAACCAACTTTCGATTTTATTAACAAAGGGAGTCGCCACCGATCCTTTTTTTATAGGTGTGATCGGACACCTAATAAAATTATTTTAAAACAAAAATAAGGCCAAATTTAGGTCTACGTGAAAGTCCAGAGAAAAATTGGGGTTGGGGAGTCAGTTACGCGCGAGGAAGGTATTAGCACCCTCGCGACGCCCAAAATTGGTATCTCATAAACATGTGTTGACTTGATTTTCAAAAATACGAGTTCAATATAATATTTAATCGTGATCCGATTGAAAAATGAGAATTTTAGTTTTCGATTTTTTAGAAAGGGTGTCCTGTTTTTTAACACAAGCCGGCAATTTCACCCAACATAGCGATGAAATCGATGGCTTAATATTAAATCGGTACATTGCCTTATTTTTGAAATTAATTAAAACATGAGAAAAATATTCCTAAAGTGAGAAATTAAAATAGATAAAGGACGAAAAAAATGATATCATTAATGAAAAATATTAACATGGAATACTAGAATATTAGAATAACAATAATAATGATATTTACAAAATAAAAACAAATCATGTACTAATAATAAAATAGGAAAAATGATATATTTGGTAATAATAATATAAAATAATAATATGTACATAAAAATACATATATATATATGCATATAATAAAAGTATGTAATAATAATAATAATAATAATAATAATAATATCTACAATAAAAGAAAATATTAGGAAACGTACATAAAAAATATATACATAAAAATTTACAACAATAATATAAAATAATGATATGTACAAATATATATATATATATACATATGTACATAAAATATACACTAATATAATAATAGTTATAATAATACTAGCAATAGTAATAATTTATAATAATAATATATACACAATATGGTATTTAAAATATATATATATATATATATATATAATAGTATTTAAGAATATATACATAAGAAATATATAACTAATGGCATTAAAAATATATACATAATATATATAAAATACCTAAAAAAGAAGGGGAAAGAAGAGAGAGGGAGGGGGAAGGAAATCCGGCCAAAGGGGGGTCGTTCACCGGTCGATCGTCGACCGCCACCCGTCGCCGGCGCCGGCCACCGCCCACGGTGGCCGGAAAAGGTAAAATCAATAAATGTATATATAAAGAAAGAAAAAATAATAACACAAAAAAGAAAGAAAAAAAGATTCGAAAGAAGAGGAAAAAAGAAAAAAAATGCAACCTTTTTACTGATGTTTTTTTTTGTGTTCAAAATTTGAAGGGATTTTTGTGTTTTTTCCTTTTTCAATCTTTGTAAAATCCCCCCCTCCTTTTTTTTTACATGATTTTTGAATGGCTTTTTATAGCCATCTTTTACATGATTTTCTTTTTTTTTTTCTATTTTGTAGGTGGTGGTGGTAGACAATGGGAGGAAAAATGGGGCAAGTGGGAAAGTGGTTAGGTGGCTAGGTTTTTTTATCTTTTTTTGTTAGGTTTTTCTTTTTTCTTTTTTTTTTTTTGGGGTTAGGTTTTTTTGGTAGGTTTTTCTTTTTTTTTTTTTTTTTTTTTTTTTGGGTTAGGTTTTTTTTGGGGGCTTAATGGGCTTTTGAATTGGGTTTAATATTTGGGTTTTGTAATGGGTTTGGGTAGATGTAAATGGGTCATGGGTTAAGGGTTTTAGTGGGTTTAGAGGTTTGGTTGGGTTTTGATGAAATCGGGCCGGGCAATTTGGGCTTCTACAATGCCCTCTTTGCTCATTGTCGTGCAACAGAATAGAGCAAAGACTTTCAAGAAGACCAAATTTGCCGGTCTTGCTAGGTCTTGACTTGTTTTAGAACTCTTCTTGTTTAGTTAGTCCTTTTCAGTCCAATCGCATCTTGTAGCTTTGGTTCACTCCATTTGCATCTTATGATATACGCCTTGTAGCTTCAATCTATTCCAATGTAACTTCAAGGATATGAAATTTATGGCTTCGATCTATTTCACTTGTAACTCGAAAGGTGAGATCTACAACTTCAATCTTCTCTTCTATCGCTTCAGTGAGATAAGGTTTGTGGTCTTTTCTTCTGCGACTTCAGAAAGGCAAGATCTGATGCCCTCGATCAACTCCACTGCAACTTTAAGGAGACAGAATCTGACGTCTTCAATCAGCTTCAATCTTTATTCTCTACTCGGCATGTGATCCTGAGCTCAACTCATTTTTCGTAATATGAATTGACTCCCTAAAAATAGACATTAAAAACAGAAATTGAAAATAGCTCAGCGCGTGAGCCAAGGCTCAACTCACCTCTCGCAATATGAGTCGATTTTTTTGAAAGACAGAAATTGAAAAACGAAAATTGAAAATACCTCGGCGTGTGATCTGAGGCTCAACTCACCTCTCGCAATATGAGTTGATTTTTTGAAAGACAGAATTGAAAATAGCTCAGTAGCGTGAGCCAAGGCTCAACTCACCTCTCAAATATGAGTCGATTTTTTTTTTTGAAAGGCAGAAATTGAAAAACGGAAATTGAAAATACCTCGGCATGTGATCTGAGGCTCAACTCACCTCTCGCAATATGAGTTGATTTTTTTGAAAGACAGAAATTGAAAATAGCTCAGCGCGTGAGCCAAGGCTCAACTCACCTCTCGCAATATGAGTCGATTTTTTTTTTGAAAGGCAGAAATTGAAAAACGGAAATTGAAAATACCTTGACGTGTGACCTGAGGCTCAACTCGCCGCTTGCAATACGAGTTGATTTTTTTGACAACAGAAATTGAAATTACCTCAGCGTGTCCTGAAGCTCAACTCACCTCTCGCAATATGAGTTGATTTTTTTTTTTGAAAGGCAAAATTGAAAAACGGAAATTGAAAATACCTCGGCGTGTGACCTGAGGCTCAACTCGCTGCTCGTAATACGAGTTGATTCTTTTGACAACAGAAATTGAAATTACCTCAGCGTGTCCTGAGGCTCAACTCACCTCTCGCAATATGAGTTGATTTTTTTTTTTGAAAGGCAGAAATTGAAAAACGGAAATTGAAAATACCTCGGCGTGTGACCTGAGGCTCAACTCGCCTCTCATAATCTGAGTTGATTTTTTTACAATGAAATTAAAATACCTCAACGTGTCCTAAGGCTCAACTCACCTCTCGCAATATGAGTTGATTTTTTAAAACATACTGAAAAATTGACAATACCTCGTGTCCCGAGGCTCAACTCACCTCTCGCAATCTGAGTTGATTTTTTGACAATGAAATTGAAATACCTCAACGTGTCACGAGGCTCAACTCACATCTCACAATGTGAGTTGATTTTTTGAAAAATATAAATTGAAAAAATACCTCGGTGTGTGATCAAGCTCAACTCACCTCTCGCAATATGAGTTGATGTTTTTTTTGAAAGACGAAATTGAAAATACCTCGGCGTGTGACTCGAGGCTCAACTCGCCTCTTACAATCTGAGTTGATTTTTTGACAACAGAAATTGAAATTACCTCAAGATGTCCCGAGGCTCAAGTCACCTCTCAAATCTGAGTTGATTTTTTGACAACAGAATTGAAATTACCTCGGCATGTCACGAGGCTCAACTCACCTCTCGCAATATGAGTTGATTTTTTGAAAAAGAAATTGAAAATACCTCAGATGTCTTGAGGCTCAACTCATTTCTCACAATATGAATTGATTTTTTGAAAACTGAAATTGAAAATACCTCAAGATGTCTTGAGGCTCAACTCATTTCTCAATATGAGTTGATTTTTTGACAATGAAATTGAAATTACCTCAACAGTGTCTTGAGGCTCAACTCACCTTCGCAATATGAGTTGATTTTTTTGAAAAACAGAAGTTGAAAACACCTCAGCGTGTGACCCGAGGCTCAACTCACCTCTCACAATATGAGTTGATTTTTGAAAACAGAAATTGAAATTACCTCAGCGTGTCCCGAGGCTCAACTTACCTCTAGCAATATGAGTTGATTTTTTTGAAAAACAGAAATTAAAAGGCTTAACTCACCTCTCGCAACATGAGTCAATTTAAAACTAAAAGTACCTCAACTTGCCCCGAGGCTCAACTCACTTCTCGCAATATGAGTTGATTTTGAAAACAGAAATTGAAATTACCTCAGCGTGTCCTGAGGCTCAACTCACCTCTCGCAATATGAGCTGATTTTGAAAAAGTAGAAATTAAAAGGTTCTCCCACCTCTCGCAATGTGAGTTGATTCTTGACAAACAGAAATTGAAATTACCTCATCGTGTCCTGAGGCTCAACTCACCTCTTGCAATATGAGTTGATTTTTTTGAAAGACAGAAGTTGAAAACACCTCAGCGTGTGACCCGAGGCTCAACTCACCTCTCGTAATATGAGTTGATTTTTGAAAACAGAAATTGAAATTACCTCAGCGTGTCCCGAGGCTCAACTCACCTCTCGCAATATGAGTTGATTTTTTTGAATAACAGAAATTAAAAGGCTTAACTCACCTCTCGCAACATGAGTCAATTTAAAACTAAAAGTACCTCAACTTGCCCCGAGGCTCAACTCACTTCTCGCAATATGAGTTGATTTTGAAAACAGAAATTGAAATTACCTCAGCGTGTCCTGAGGCTCAACTCACCTCTCACAATATGAGCTGATTTTGAAAAAGTAGAAATTAAAAGGTTCAACCCACCTCTCGTAATGTGAGTTGATTCTTGACAAATAGAAATTGAAAAACAGAAATTGAAAATACCTCAGCGCGTGAGCTGAGGCTCAACTCACCTCTCGCAATATGAGTTGATCTTGACGAACAGAAATTGAAAAACAGAAATTGAAAATACCTCAGCGCGTGAGCTGAAGCTCAACTCACCTCTCGCAATATGAGTTGATTTTTTTGATGAACAGAAATTAAAATTACCTCAACGTGTCTTGAGGCTCAACTCCTCTCTCAAAATATGAGTTTATTTTCCTTGAAAAGCATGAATTAAAAACATCAAAATACCAAAACCGGTCCTTTGGTAGAATTCGGGTGTCTTTTCCTTTGATTCAGTGCGACTCTCATTTAAGATTTCTTGCTCTGTTGGAGTACCTGTATATGCCATGTTTATCATGATATGCACATGTTTGTCTTAAATGCTTTTATGCCTACATGATTATGCAAAGGCTCCTTAAGCATGTTTGTCGTATGTCCATTTAGCCACGATTGTTGAGGATCTGTGTTCATTGCTTTGATTCTCGACTTTCTCTTGAGCCTTATACCGTCTTCAAGCTTCACAAGTAATCGACGTTTCTCGATATCACTCTTACGCCTTGGTTGAACTTTGTTCTTACTTTGAGACTTTTGTGCTTATCAAATTTTCATCCAGGTAATGCTTAACATTTCTTTTGTTTAGAGTATGTCATTTCACCATTTATCATGTAAATAAACACATAATGAGATGCATGAAAAAGGTCAGATAGGGACAAAAATGATATTTCATATTCATCTATTTCAAATGTAGCAAACAAAGCAAGTTAAAGAATGAGAGTAAAAAATGTCAAAAAGAAAGAAAGGATCGTATTCAACGGATACAAATGCTCTAGATATTCAACACATGAACTCTTCCTCGTTCCTCAATCAAAAATCTTTTCGAGCACGGCTTCTTGCGTAGAAGATTTCGAGCTTTCAGAAATGCTTCAAATACTGTAGCCTCACTGCTTGACTGATCGTTCGACTGCCAAGTTTGTTTCATTAGGATGCCCTCTCGGGTTTTCATCCTAATCTTTTTGTACTAATCAAGACGCCCTTTTCGGGTTTTTGCCTTGATCCCTTTTTTTTTTAAGATGCCCTTTTCGAGTTTTCATCTTAAGCATAATATTTCTTCACAGCATCTGAGTTCACTGGATTCGACAACTCTTTCCCATCCATCTCGGTAAGGATCAAAGCTCCTCCTGAGAATGCCTTCTTTACGACATATGGTCATTCCCAATTTGGTGCCCATTTTCCTCGCAGGTCTTTTTGTATTGGAAGGATTTTCCTCAGCACGAGTTCTCCTTCATGGAATTCTCTTGGCCGTACCTTCTTGTCATGGGCTGTGATCATTCTTTTCTGGTACATTTGTCCATGACAAATTGCCCTGAGACACTTTTCTTCAATGAGGTTCAGCTGATCATATCGAGCTTGTACCCATTCTGCTTCTTCTAACTTTGATTCCATTAAGACTCGCAGAGGGATCTCAACCTCAATAGGTAGCATGCTTCCATTCCATAAACCGAGAGAAAGGAGTTGCTCTTGTAGATGTTCGCACGGATGTGCGATATGCATACAAAGCAAATAGTAGTTTCTTGTGCCAATCTTTATATGTCTCATCATTTTCCCAATGATCTTCTTAATATTTTGTTGGTCGCTTCCTGACCCGTTCATCTTTAGGCGATAGGCGAGGAGTTATGATGCTTTATTTGGAATTGCTCGCACACTTCGTCCATCATCTTATTGTTCGATTCATGGCATTATCTCGAAATGATTCTTTCAGCAAACCATATCGGCAAATGATTTCCTTTTCAAAACTTGCACACCGCAGGTCTTCGTCACATTAGCAAACGAAGCGGCTTCTATCCATTTTGTGAAGTAATCAATGACCACAAAAATGAACCGGTGTCCATTAGAAGCTTTTGGGGAAATTGGCCCTATAACATCCATGCCCCACATAGAAAAAGGCCACGGAGAAGTCATGACGTGAAGAGGCAAAGGGGCTACATGAATTTTATCACCATAAATTTGACATTTGTGGCATTTTTGTGCGAAATTAATGCAGTCGCTTTCCATCGTCAGCCAGTAATATCCGAGTCTCATAATCTTCCTGGCCATAGTGAAACCATTGGCATGCATCCCGCAAATTCCCTCATGGACATCTTCAAGTATTTTTCTAGCCTTAACAGCATCTACGCATCTCAAGAGCACCTGATCTTTTCCTCTTTTGTACAGATGTCCCCATCAAGAACAAATCCACCGCCATTCTTCCGATTGTTCTTTTTCGTTCTCGTTTGCTTGTTCAGATACTTTTGATTCTTGATATATTCTAAGATATCATGGAACCATGGCCGTCCGTCTGCTCCTTTTCAATCTTGAAACAATGGGCGGGGACTTCGATATGCTTATTTGAAGAGGCATTATTTCGCTCGCTTCGCTTTGAACATTGAAGCCAACGTGACCAGGGCATCAGCTAACTGGTTTTCTTCTCGTGGGAAGTAATTAAAAGTTATTTCTTCGAATTCTTTAATCAATTCTGCCACTAGGTCACTGTATTTAACTAGTTTCGAGTCTCTCACTTCCCAATCTCCACGGATTTGGTAAATCACCAAGGCTGAGTCTCCGTATACCTCTAAAGTTTTGACGTTTCGTTCAATTGCTGCACGAAGTCCCATGATACAAGCTTCATATTCTGCTATGTTATTGGTACAGAAGAAATTCAGCCTGGCAGTGAACGGATAATGGTTCCCTTCTGGTGATACTAAGACTGCTCCAATCCCATGCCCCAATGCATTCGATGCACCATCAAAGCTCATCCTCCATGACTTTTCTTTTGATGACTCACATTCCTTTTCTGTAATGCACATTAAGTCTTTATCTAGGAAATCAAATTTCAATGGCTCGTATTCCTCCGTTGTTCGAGTTGCTAAGAAGTCAGCTATTACACTCCCTTTTATTGACTTTTGGCTCACATAGACGATGTCATATTCTGATAGTAAGATCTACCATCGTGCCATTCTTCCTGAGAGTGCGGGTGATTCCATCATGTACTTTATTGGGTCCAGCTTTGAAATTAGCCATGTCGTGTGATACAACATATATTGTCTGAGTCTCCGAGCTACCCAAACCAGAGCGCAACAATATTTCTCAATGGACGAATATTTTGCCTCATATTCAGTGAACTTTTTGCTGAGGTAGTAGATCGCTTTTTCTTTCTTTCCTGACTCGTCGTGTTGCCCGAAAGACGTAACCCATTGAACTTTCGAACACAATCAAATACAATATCAATGGTCTTCCGTGAGTTGGCGGTACTAGCATTGGAGGATCGGACAAATATTGTTTTATCTTATCAATGGCTACCGGCATTTCTCGTTCCATTCTTCCGGTTATATTTTCAAAGAAGCCGAAAGATTGGTCGCATTGGTTGGTAAGTTGAGCGATAAATCGGGCGATGTAGTTTAATCTCCTAAAATCCTCTAACTTCCTTTTGCGTGCGGAGGTGGTAATTCTTGGATGGCTTTTATTTTATCTGGATCAACTTCGATACCTCTTTCATCGACAATGAAGCCTAGCAACTTTCCCGAGGTAGCCCCAAACGTACATTTGGCGGATTAAGCCTTAGTGGAACTTTCTCGGTCTGTCGAACAATTTCTTCAGTTCACTACATGCTCTTCCTCCCCTCGGGATTTAGCAATCATATCGTAGACGTAGACCTCTATTTCCTTATGCATCATGTCATGGAATAACGTTACCATAGCCCTCTGATATGTTGCTCCAGCATTCTTTAACCCAAATGGCATCACCTTGTAGCAGAATGTTCCCCACATTGTTACGAAGATAGTTTTCTCCATATCCTCAGGGGCCATCTTGATCTGATTATACCCCGAGAATCCGTCCATGAAAGAAAACAATGAATGTTTTGCTGTGTTATCCACCAACGTATCAATGAGTGGTAAGGGAAAATTATCTTTAGGACTTGCTCGATTCAGGTCACGACAATCCACGCACATTCGTACTTTGCCATCTTTCTTTGGTATCGGGACTATGTTAGCCACCCATTCGGATATTTGAGGCTTGTAGGAAGCCAAGATCAAATTGCTTCTTGACTTCCACTTTTATCTTCAACAACATCTCAAACCTCATTCGTCTTAGCTTTTGTTGAATGGGCTTGCATTCGGCTTTAATAGGAGCTTATGGACCGCTATATCTTCATCCAATCCTGGCATGTCCTGATATGACCATACGAATACATCTTTGTATTCGCGGAGCAAAGCAATCAAATTATGCCTAGTGCCCCCTGAAATAGAAGTCCCAATCTTCACTTCTTGCCTCCTTTCTTGGTTCCCAGATTTATTATTTCAACAGATTCTTGATGAGGCAAAATCTGTTCATCCTCTTGTTCTACCATTCTTAGCAAATCAGGAGACGAGACATAGTCTTCAGCGTTTTCTTCGGCTTCGAATTCTTCTAAACAAACAGCCTTCTCAAAATCAATTTCAGGACTCGTAACGGGCTTGTTCATGTTTGTTGACATCGAGCACCGAAAGTTGAATGGAAAAGGGAACTATAGAGGGGCATCCAAGTATTGAAACCAACAAACGAAATGTTATGGCATAGGATGAGGCAAATGTAAGGATTGGCTATGACATGAGAAAATGATTATGAAATTAGTGATAATGTGAAAGATTATGACGAAATGCATCTTCATTGATATTAATTTGAATGATAAAGAGCGAATGCGAGCTCTTACAAAAGAATTCTATTATATATAAGGACATAACGAATGTTAACGTTTGAGCATTACTCAAGACTTATAAACTACAAGAAGGTCCTCGGTAGTCCAATTGTTCAACATGAAACCAGGAGGACAAGGGCGTATCCTCGAGACGCCTTTACTCACATCACCCCTTTGTCAATAACATTTATCTTGACATTTTGAAGACCCTTTTCAATTAACCATAGCGTGTTTCGTGGACTATCTTGTCCAGGTACATCATTCCCGAGATGTAAATGTTTTTGACAAAGGAGGGTACTCTATTGGTTCCTATTCTGGTTCTCGGCCCAAAGTTCTTGCAATCCTTCTTTCCTGATTTTTTTTCACTATCTTCTTCTTTGACGCATGTCAGGCTGGAACCCCAAATCGTATCGGGTCCTGTGGTGTACTGGCTTTAAAGCCCTGACTATTCCTTGTAGATATCTCCCTAAACCTCTTCTCGCTCGAGCTCCCCTTTCTACTGTCAATTTGACACCCATTCTAGTATTTCTCGGCGCTTTGGTACCGAATTCTGTTTCCTCAACGACAAAAGTGGCATTGACAAATTCAAGGGATCGGAAGGAACATTCCAATGCGTCTTTGTTCACTTCAAACGGTGCATCGCAGAGACAGATGCGACAGTGTCTTCTTCTCCATCGACAGTGACCAAACAACCGTCCATGATAAATTTCACCTTTTGATGGAGGGATGATGGGATTGCTCAGCAGAATGGATCCGTGGTCTTCCCAAAAGGCGATTATAAGAGGTGTAATGTCCATGACTTGGAACTCGACATCATAAATGTAAGGCCCACTTTCAAAGGATTTGATCTTTCCCATGACTTCGCGCGTCGTCGTCGAATGCCCTTACCGTGGAATGACAGGGCCTTAAGTAGGACAAATCCATCGGTATTCGAAAAGCGTGGCCAATGGCATAACATTTAACGACCCATTATCGATGAGCACGTTCGGTATTATGTAGCCCTTGCGGAAGTCGTGATATGCGCGCTTTCAATCGAGCCTCTACCATTGGGCGATATTTTATCATCACTAAAAGAAATGAAATTATCCGCATTCAAGTTGTTCATCCATCTAGTCGGTTTTTCAACGGATACATTGTTTGCCACATAAGCTTGATTTAACACTTTCAGCAGAGCGTTTGGTGTGGTTCGAATTCAACAGCGAGAGATATCTGAGATTCGCACCGGTCGCTTACTCAATTATTCTACCACTATGCTTGATAAATTTTAAGAATTCTGTGCTTCCTCCTCGTCCACGATTTTTAGCTTCTTGTCCAGCGCAGCTTTCATGCTCATCATCGATCCGTGCATCGGTGCTTTTCCTTTCGCTTCAAGTCACCGTTCTTCTTTATCTCCTTGAATAACATCTTCCACTAAGAGTGAAATGACCTACTTCCCGACGTTTCCAAATCATGGCTTTGGGCTTTTCATCTTCAGTGTGACAATATTAACGTCATATTTCCATGGTACTGCTTTATTGTCCTTGTAAGGGAAAGGAGACGGTACTTTGATTATCATTTTTGGTTTCACCAGCTCTTTCGTCGCATCGTAATAAATTACTAACAGGTCGATCAGCGCTATAAGGGGGACCTGATGACTGGCTATCAGAGGTGCATACTTCTCTTTCATTAGTCTCTTCCCTTTTGTTAAGGACCTTAATCTCCTTATTATCCATCCGGTCTTGAAGCAACCTTTTAAATTCCTCACACGACTGAATGTCGTATCCCACAATTCCATGGAAATTGCAAAAACTTTGACCTTCTTCTCCGAGAATTCTATCGGGGTGACAAAGTAATCCTTTCTTAACTAGTACCTCCCAGATTCTCTGCAGAGGTGTTTTTATTTCAGTAACCCATCTTCTGACTTTCCATTCGTCCACTTTCCCCACTATGCTCATATCCCTTTCGGTATGGTTAGGGAATGGGTTCCCAGTTGCATTACTGGCACTATCGAATCATAGGATACCTGCATCAATGAGTCCCTGAACTCTTCTCTTAAAGGCTAGGCAGTTTTTCGTGGAATGTCCCTGGTTTCCCGTATGGTATGCACAACTAGTGAATTGTATGTTTTAACCTCAGTGAACGAGTATGGAATATGCAATGAATGAATGAATGCATAAATGAATGCATGAATGTTAAATGAATGTCAGTCATGAATGAATATGCAAAAATTTGGTGTTAATTTCAAGATAGCCCCTATTTAGGCATTTCCTTAATCAAAGGAGTATTACACAACGTTTCGGTCACTCGTATAATTGACTCCTCCATTAGAAACCCGTTTTTGGCAACCAATCTCTAATCAACACCTTCCTAACAAGATGCCTTCGATGCATGATGAAAAATAAAATACGCACAAACGACCTTGGTTAGCGCAACACATATAAACAGAGAAAAAGCGTGGAAAATCTAACAAATTAAGCTACTTGGTCCAAAGGACTCGATTCCCTTGCTTAGAAAGTACAAATGTAAAAGAAATAGAAGGTAAGATGTGCTTTTCCGTATGCTTATTTGGTGACTACTAAATGAGCGGAGGTTCGCATGGCTTTAGTTAGGTGGCTCGTATAGTTTATTATATGCGGTTTTGGTCTAGATAGGTACTCGAATTGTCCGTCTTCATCATCTGTTAAGATTAGTACGAAGCCTCAATCATAACCCATCACAGCTCACGAGTTCAATTCGAGGATTACATTTACTTATGCCTATGCGGAGGGACAAGTTAACTCACGAAAGCATAAGTCATATGTAACCCAAAGTATTCACTAGCTGCATGCGGAGGGACGAGTTAACTCACGGCGTGGCGTTTACTTTCACTTAAACGGACGGAGCCCGGGTAGAGAGCTCATGTTATGCGAAAATGCAAGTGCACGGTGTGTGGGGAAAAACTCATAAACCTTTACGTTTTACTTAAAGAAACTAAACCAAAATTAAAACCATAAAAATTGAAAACTGAAAAACAACCAAATAACAAGTTAGAAGAAATATTTACAACACGATACAAATGCATGAATTTTGAAAACGAGATTTTCGGATCACGACCAAATATTTACTTTGAACAAGGAAATTTGAAAATTTTGACAAAACGTGTTTAATTCGACTCGACTCGCAAGTTTTGTCCCCAGTGGAGTCGCCAGCTGTAGCGACGTAAAAAAAATTTTTAGTTTCGCTTGGTCGCTAATTGTGGCGATTTATTAAACACTTGAAAACCAACTTTCGATTTTATTAACAAAGGGAGTCGCCACCGATCCCTTTTTTATAGGTGTGATCGGACACCTAATAAAATTATTTTAAAACAAAAATAAGGCCAAATTTAGGTCTACGTGAAAGTCCAGAGAAAATTGGGGTTCGAGTCGATTCTGCGAGGAAGGTATTAGCACCCTCGCGACGCCCAAAATTGGTATCTCATAAACATGTGTTGACTTGATTTTCAAAAATACGAGTTCAATATAATATTTAATCGTGATCCGATTGAAAAATGAGAATTTTTAGTTTTCGATTTTTTTAGAAAGGGTGTCCCGTTTTTTAACACAAGCCGACGAATTTCACCCAACATAGCGATGAAATCGATTGCTTAATATTAAATCGGTACATTGCCTTATTTTTGAAATTAATTAAAACATGAGAAAAAATATTCCTAAAGTGAGAAATTAAAAATAGATAAAGGACGCAAAAAAATAATATCATTAATGAAAAATATTAACATGGAATACTAGAATATTAGAATAACAATAATAATGATATTTACAAAATAAAAACAAATCATGTACTAATAATAAAATAGGAAAAATGATATATTTGGTAATAATAATATAAAATAATAATATGTACATAAAATACATATATATATATGCATATAATAAAAGTATGTAATAATAATAATAATAATAATAATAATAATAATATCTACAATAAAAGAAAATATTAGGAAACGTACATAAAAATATATACATAAAAATTTACAACAATAATATAAAATAATGATATGTACAAATATATATATATATATACATATGTACATAAAATATACACTAATATAATAATAGTTATAATAATACTAGCAATAGTAATAATTTATAATAATAATATATACACAATATGGTATTTAAAAATATATATATGTATATATAATAGTATTTAAGAATATATACATAAGAAATATATAACTAATGGCATTAAAAATATATACATAATATATATAAAATACCTAAAAAAAGAAGGGGAAAGAAGAGAGAGGAGGGGGAAAGGAAATCCGCCAAAGGGGGTCGTTCACGGTCGATCGTCGACCGCCACCCGTCGTTGGCATGCCACGCCTACAGTGTGGCGGAAAAGGTAAAATCAATAAATGTATATATAAAGAAAGAAAAATAATAACACAAAAAGAAAGAAAAAAGATTCGAAGAAGAGGAAAAAGAAAAAATGCAACCTTTTTACTGATTTTTTTTTGTGTTCAAAATTTGAAGGGATTTTTGTGTTTTTTCCTTTTTCAATCTTTGTAAAATCCCCCCTTCTCCCTTTTTTTTTTACATGATTTTTGAATGGCTTTTTATAGCCATCTTTTACATGATTTTCTTTTTTTTTTTTTCTATTTTGTAGGTGGTGGTGGTAGACAATGGGAGGAAAAATGGGGCAAGTGAGAAAGTGGTTAGGTGGCTAGGTTTTTTTATCTTTTTTTGTTAGGTTTTTCTTTTTTCTTCTTTTTTTTTTTTTGGGGTTAGGTTTTTTTTGGTAGGTTTTTCTTTTTCTTTTTTTTTTTTGTTTTTTTTTTTGGGTTAGGTTTTTTTTTGGGGGGCTTAATGGGCTTTTGAATTGGGTTTAATATTTGGGTTTTATAATGGGTTTGGGTAGATGTAAATGGGTCATGGGTTAAGGGTTTTAGTGGGTTTAGAGGTTTGGTTGGGTTTTGATGAAATCGGGCCCGGGCAATTTGGGCTTCTACAATCAATAGACAAAATAGTTCGAATGGTAACTGGTTTAACTACTAGATTAAATGTCTCTTTAAAATCACACTCCGACACCTGAGAGCACCCTTTACCACTAATCAAGCCTTACATCAAGCCATAGGACCATCGGTATTCTTTTCCATTTTGAACAGCCACTTACGAACAATTGCCTTTCTTCCAGGTGGCAAAGGAACTAACTCCCAAGTACAATTTTGAATCAACGCATCATACTCAGCCTGAGCTGCTAACCTCCATTCTTCATGAGCAAAGGCTTCATCAATGGTACGTGGTTCACGCTCAACAATTTCAACAGCCAGGGCTTTGGGTTTAAAAATACCCGCTTTGGAACGTGTAATTAAAATTATAGTAATTAAAATTAAATAGCTTTAAAGATTTAAAAGAAGAAAATAATTTATATAGTAAAAAGCCAGAATTTATATGATAAAAATCATCTTAATGAAATAAAGTTTCACAAAAAAAATTATATAAAATTTAGTCAATATATTTATTGTAACAAAACAATTGTAATTTAAAATGCATTGAGATTTTCTTTTCTTTTATTAAATTTTAGTATTAAAAAATTAATTAAAACGTGATAAAGAATAATAATAAAATTTTCTAAACTAAATAGTTTAATAACAATATTGTTTAACAATCACGTAAATAAAATTATTTATTAAGATTATTAAATAAAATAACTCACATTTAGCATCTAGATATACAAATTAGTTACTCGTATTAAAAGGAAAAATGTATAAAATATTTTTAAAATATATATATTTAGCTTATTTCACAATTTCGAGTGAAATATAAAATTTTCCCTAACAATGCTTATCTTATTCTTTAATTCATTATTTTCCTTTCTATTTTGCTTTTATTTATTTTCTATTTTGAAATAAACTTATTACTCGCTTGCCTTAGGTCCCCTTGTTAGAACAATTGACCATTACAAGAATTTAGCGACACACAACCTTGCCACGAATTTTTAGTCTCATGGCCTTGCCTAAACATTTCCCTTAGTAAACTCACGCAATTCTCAAAAGATATATTGAGGAAGGTTGTAATATTCCATACTCGATTCGATCATTGGGTCCAAGTAATAAGATATTACATTCGTTATTGGAACAGTTACGATTAATTACATTTAGTTTTTACCATTAAACATTTATTTACGAATAATATAAACATATGATACGATGAACAATTATTTTCGATTCTAACATGAGTTTACGAAAACTCCAATGCTAACTCAAGATTAAATTATGACCAAATTGTAAAGATTTCAAAGTCTTGAGTTGAGGTCACAACTTTGAAGATTTCTTGTCACGACATGACCATCTGTTTCTAAATGGTACCAACATGCTTCACCTATAAAGCAATTTCATCACAATCATTCACCATTTTAACCGAATATGCCATTTCAATTGTTCATTCCTAAAATATCTCATTACATATATATATATATATGTATATATATATTACCAAAAATAATTCACTTATGACAATTACCATTCATTTTCCAAAATTGACATATACATTCACATATAAGTCTCAAATATGGCGACCTCTCGTACAATGCAACTAACTAGGTACCAAATTCAATATGTGAAAATCAACCATTTGGCCATTACACTTCCATCCGAACTACTTGACAAGAGAAAGCAATGACTTCGACTGTCATCTTTTGAAAATTTTATTAACATAAAATGTTTAATTCAATTGCTGTCATGAGTTAACCGAACATTAACTCAACTAGAAAATAATTAAAAATCCATTCTATTTTTTAAAAAAATAAAAATATTATTATCAGAATATTTTTATTTTTTTTATATTTTTATATAAAATCTATAAAAAAAATTAAATCGACAAATAATAGAATTTAAACATGGAATATCAACATCCCCAAATATTTAATTGTATCTTTCAATTCCATTCACAAAGCCTAACTTAGCTTTTTTATTTGATCTCAATTATTGTTATCATCTTCCCATATACAGTCCATGGTCGGTTGAAGGTGGCAACTTCCCATTCCTTCACACCTTTGAAATCTATGACAATTCTAACCCTCCAATTTTTTTTATATTTTTGAATTTTAAAATTCCATTCTCAAATTATAGTAATTAAATTCGATATATAAATTATTATTTTAATCTCTATTTGTCAATTTATTTATTTTATTTTTTGTATTTTTCGAACTTCAAAATTTTAATCTGATCGAAATAATAATCTTTAAATCCATCAAAAAATAATACAATATTTTTAGTGATATATAAAATAATAGGTTAACATAATTTTACATATGTAATAATATGTTTATTATATAAAATTTTAAAAATATATAATTTAATTTAATAAATTTAACCGCTATTATTTAAAACAAGATCTTGAAATTTCAAAATTAAAAAAATTGAATATTATGCATACTATAAAATATTAATAGATGTCACTGTCATCTTTAATCTTATTTTAATACATCTGTTTAATGTTTATCAATTTAAATGATTGTGTTTTTCATACGGTGATTATACCTTCCATTTGTAAGTAATGGTGTTATGTTAATACCGATTGAGTCTTAATTTGATTAGTATGAGTATTATTATTAATAAGAGAAGATGCGGGTTTGAGTGCGCTAAAGCGCATTATTCTTCTATTTATGGGTTGTGGAGAGGCTATGGGTAGTTTTAGGTATTGTGTAAAAAAGAACAGATATGATTAGAACTTATAATGAGATTATTAAAAAAAATGATGTTATGTTAATTTTATAAGTTAGTTCCATCAAACGCCCTAAACTATGATTCTTATTCTAAATTGATCCTCAAACTTCAAAACATTCTAATTATATCCTCAAACTATTGATGTTATATCAATAAGGTCTTTCCATAATTAAAATCATTAATTTAACCGTTAAATAAGACCTCAGATCTCATGTGACATAATTTAAAATTAAATTTTCAAAGAAAAATAAATATTGTAAAATTGGATGTGAAAATCTTGGTTTTGTGGTTTTTGAAGTTTTTAGATAATTATCGTTCACTCTCTCTCTCTTTTTTCGATTTTCAATTTTTTATTGATTCTGAGCAATTCAACTCTTATGCCAGGACTGATATATTAATCGAATCCTAATTCATGGATTTGAATTCAAGTAGAGAATGTTTTAATAATAAATAAGAGAGAAGAAAGTGAAAAGAAATAAATTCTATCTACTAATTCACAAACTCCCTAATACAGGGGGACTGGCAGGGGCCCGACCCCCCTAAAATGGAAAAATGTCTATTTAGGTCCATTAAAAATTTAAATTAGTAAAGATAAAATTGTACTTTGACCCTTTTAAAAATGATAAAATTTAATTTAATCTTTTAAAATTATAAAGATATAAATATTAAAATGGTGAAATTAAGTCTTTACTATTGTAAAATTATATAATTTAATTTCAACTCTCTTTAAAATATTTGCTAGTTTTGCCCCTACCCTAACAATTAAAAATATTTTAATAATTAAATCAACGATCAAACTAATCATTTAATTAATTTAATCATCGGTTTAATAAAAATAAAAAAAATTAAATCAATTTAATCGATTTAACCGTTAGTTTCGCTGCCCAATATTTTAAAAAGGAAAAGGGAAGTGAAAAGAAAAAAATTTCCATCCACTAACTCACACTCCTACATAAAAGAACACCTCACCCCACCACCACTTTCTTTCCATCCAAACAAAACCAGTTGATTCTAGAGAAAATTCAACAGTGATTCCCTCTCATTTTCCTATATAACACCCTTCATTTCAACCCCAAACTTTACCACCAACAATCAAACCCCATAAAACATATACATCCATGGCTAGAAACTACAACTATTCATCATATTCATTCATAGATCACTTATCTCCTCCACCTCTCCACTTATGTTTCTTCATCATAATCCTCTTCTTCGTACTGGGTTTATCATGGTACATCAATTACGAATCCAAGCTCGAAGATCTCACCATTCAGCTCAAGCTTTTCCTCTTGTTAGTCCCTGTGGTGTTGCTGCTTTTGGTTCACTGTTTATCGGCGGAGAGTCTTGATTTCGTTGTACCGTTTCCCGATCAAGATTCGCTTCACAGAGCCGGTGGATCGCCGTGGGGGGTGGCGCTTGTGTTGGTAGTGGTTATTTATATGATCTCTTATCAATCTTATTTTCATGAGCGTTGGTTTCCATTTGGTATTAAATGATGTGATCAGTTGGCCTTTTTATTCATATATATATATATATATATATAAATTAGTAGCAAATTGATTTTTTCTCTATTTTTACTGATAAAATTGATATGACTAATAAAATTATAAAAAAATTTTAAAGTATTGATTGGTATAAAAATTAAAGATTAAAGTGAAAAATTGATAGGAACTAAAGTTTATCCCATTACCGAAATACTATGCTAAAAATAAAGAAAAAAATCCTAGTAATTGCTTGTTCTTCATTTTGGTAAAGAAGTAATGAAAAATTTTAAGTTTTGTTCAACAAAGAAGATAAAATTAATTAATTTAATTAATTGTAATGATTTTTTTTTTACTTTTAGCACAACATGGAAGATTTAAGGGTTAAAACCCCGCGACCCTTTCTTGTAGATCTCCTTATTTTGTCATTATTTATTTCTTCAACAAGTGATGAGATTCGAGTCACACAATCTCTGACAAAAATAAAATTTTAAATTTTATAAGATGATAAAATTAATTAATTTTAATATTGTAGTAACAATTCAATTGACATTTAAATTTTAATACTGAACAGAAAAACAGACCTTTCGATAAGGGGATAAATAAGAACTTAATTTGAAAAAAAAATTAATGCTTTATTTTAGTTTCACTTTAACCTTTATTTTTTTTAACCCAAAGTAATACTTAAAAATAATATTTTTAGGTGATCAAAATAAAGTTGATTTAGAAGTTGTGGCGTGTAAATCAACCGCCATTAGAAATTTAACACTTGGATGATTAAAATGAAAACACCTTAAAATTAGGTGATGGAATTACAAAGATTTTATTTTAATTATCCGAAATGAAATCACCCAAAATTAGATTATGACACTATTTTTTGTTAAATTATATGTAAATGAAAATAATTAAAATTATTTCTACAGTGCTACAACAATAATAAATGTGTTTTTATTTGTGTAAATATTTTAGATATATTTGTTTAAATCTTTTTAAACAATCTTATTATAGGTTCGATCATATCTGTTCTTTTTGATACAATGTTTAAAACTGCTCATTGTCCCTCTTCAACCCATAAATAAGAAAATAATGCGCTTCAACGCAGTCGAGTCCATGCCCTCTTGCATTGGAAACAATAGTAATTTTCATATGATTTAATAAAAGATAGTCACATAGATAATGGTGAAATTGAATCAAAACAAAATTCGTGTATGATATTGCACATTGAATCAAAGTTCATAATTTTTATTTTTTATTTTTTTATTTTTCTTATATGTAAAAGTGTCGAACAAGATCCACAAATGATGGGACGTAAAAGTAAAATAATCTTTTAAGATATTTTGATTGGAGACCCAATATTATCGAATTCAAGAGAGATAAAATACCATTTAGCCCTTGAACTTGGTAATTTTTCTTACCATGGTCTTTAAAAATATTTTGGTTCATATTAGTCTTGAAATTTAGAAGAATTTTTCAATTTAGTCCTTAAATGTGGATTCCATTAAAGTATGACTACGTGACATCTAAAGTTGCACCATGTCATCCGAAAATGTTTTATTATTTTTTACATTTTGAAGTGTTCTTTATATTCTTTAGATTTTACATATATATTTTTAAAATTTTACATGTCATAATCTTAAAATACCATGTCATCACACTTTAATGGAATCCAAGTTTAATGATCAAATTGAAAAAAATTGTCAAATTCCGAGGCCAATGTGAACAAAAAAAGTTTTAAGGACCAAGTTGGAAAATATACCAAGTTCAAGCACTAAAAGTTGCTTTCTCTCTATTCAAAAGCATTCAAAGCGGCACCGTTTTAAGTAGCCGAAAACGGGTACAATAAAAGGGCATGATTATTGAATCAAAAGACTAAAGAAAAAAGAAACACAGATTCAAATGAAAGGCACCGAGATTCAAATGAAAAGCAGCAACAAAATCCAAAGGCAAACACAGTTAAAGAGCGAAAAGCCATTAAAGCCACCGTTTAGACCTGCAAAAGACGATACCAAGCCTCTTCTTCAAGACCCAGTAACCCTTTTTTCTTATAATCAATTTTCTTTTCTTTGTTTTTTTTAAAATGGGTTTTCTGTTTTTGGTTGAAAATATTTTGGGTTTAATTGTTTTACAGATACTGAGATCAGACCCCAATGAAACAGAGGAAGCTGTGCTGCGTTTGCCTCCTTTTCCTTCACTCAATTGAAATTTGATTTCCATGGATTTTGGCATTGTATTTGTAAGACTTAAAATTGCTGCTAATTGTGGTGTTTGTTTGTTTAATAGCGTTCGTAGATGAATGGGTTTTCGTGTTTCGATTCATTGGTGGAAACAACAAGTTGCAAGTTTAATCTTCAAATCCATTCATTAGAAATTACAAAGTCTGAGAGTTTTTAAAAAAAAAAAAGGCCTGCTATAAGATTATCTTGATGGGTTGTTTTCTCATTGTTCTTTGTGTCTATTGTGTTTCCATTGGCTTCTTACCATTGAAGATTCAAGAACACTAGAAGCTCTCATACTTGGGTCTACCTATATATACAAGGTTAAATCCTGCTATTTGTGCTTGCGAAAATTGTGGATTTAATATATGAATTAAATTCAAAACTTCTGTACTTTTTAAAATTTTAATCACGATAGGTTAACTCTTAAATTCATTGAGTTTTGCTATTATTAAATCTAATTTGTCAAATATATTATCACGTGTTAAATTATTATTTTCATATTTTATTAACTAAAAATTCAGTTAATGATCAACTTTTATCATCTTACGTCAAGATTGAAATTTAATAATTCTAAAACTCTAAGGATTAATAATGATCAGATTAGAGTATGGATCAAATTTAAAACTATACACATAATATAATATTAATAATTAATTTAACTAAATGGATTTAATTATTACAGTCAAGATTAAAATTTGAAAAAAATAAAAAATTAAATTCATAAGTTTTACAATAATATGGAAAGAGGTAGAGCAAGATCACTAATGCCTTTTTGTAATTGGAAATATAGGAAATATATATTTTCAAAATAATTCCACAACATTGAAAAGAACATTTTAATTCCACATCATTACTTTATATCAAGAAAATATTACACATAAGTAATATTTAATAGGAGCAAAGGGTGTTAACACTTATACATTTTTAAAATACAAAAACTAAATTGCAACTTTTTTATAGTACAAGGGCTTGAGATATATTTAGACATCCCTAGTGTACTCCCCTCCTCTAAACATTTAACATGGAACATCGAGAGAAAGCAAATAACAGATAAAATTAGGGGAAAAAAACAAAATCCACCATTTTATCCTTCAGAAAATTTGTCACCAATGACATGGATTTCATGATACAGTCCTTCCATAGCATAGACAAGAAAGATAGAGATTTTTTGCCCATTTTTCCTACACGATAACAAAATTCACATGAAAATATAATACATACATACATACATTTACAAATCACCATATAGATTTAATCATACAAGGAATTAACATGTTAATACAGAGTATCAAGAAGTAATTCCAGTAAGGATAATAGGATTAGGTCGATGAGCAGTGATGACAATTCGGTTCTAAATGCCTACAGGCACTAGGAGTGATAACGATTCGGTTCTGATTGGGGTTTTGGACAAAATTTGTGGTTAACTCGTACCATTGTGGTTTAAGAAACCGAACAGAACTGAATTCCATCAATTCCGATCAAGTGGAATCTGTTTTTGGCTTTTCGGTTTTCTTGGTCATCCCTAGTAGGCACTGGTTAAGGATTAATGATTACCATTTTAGCTTCTTTTCCATTTTATTTTTAATTTAATGCATTACTTCTACTAAATTTAAGAAAAACATAAAGCATTAATTTACATTTTACTTTCCCTAAATCATTTTCATTTATGATATTAACTTCTCAAAATAGCAAGTTTTAGACGCATATAAAGTACACATTATAAAGAAGCAATAGAATTGTTACCTTAACATGTACGCTGGGAAACTGAGATGTGCGTAAAGTTTCTTGAGTTTCATCACCGGGTTTACGCTTAGGGATGCTCAAGATTAGAGCAGCTTGATCCAAAGTTGCAGCTGTCGATGTGATTCTATAACCATTATCCCAACGTCTGTGGATTCCTTCACTTGGATAGAGAAAATCAAGTTCCACAACCTATAAAACAGGTCCAAAGGATGGAATGAATTCAAACTAAACAAGTTCAGGGCATTAATTTTGTGAACTCATGATGAGTTAAATACATTTATAGCTTTTTAATATATCTAACAAAATTAATGATATTAAGTTCCGTCTGAATAACTTTCTAGAAGTTATGGATAACCCTAACAATTGTTTTTTTTTTTTTTTTACATCAATCCCCAATTAGATGGACAATATTATTAACTTCCAAGTTAATATGTCAAACAAAGAAAGAAAACCATTGATCAATTATCAAATTGCTATGGAAAACCCAAATAATGTTAGTGCAACTGAGATGAAACCTGATCACTGAAGCCTGCATTGCGAGACATAACAACACCCCATCGGCTTACAGCAGTTGTCATCGAGGTGACATAAAAACCCTCTCTCCACTTTTTGTTTATCCACTTGAAGGGGAAAGAGTCACTTACCTTATAAGATTGTTGAGTGTATTGGGTACCTACACAAATTATCATGATTCAGAAATCTTGAGCCATGAAAGTAAATGAAAAAGGAAAAAAAGCAGCAGTTCTGCTTAGATATTGTTTGTCCGAAGGACAAACTTTGATAAAAACTAACATGTTCGTCCTTTAGGTTTCTTCATAAAGATGCATCTTTCTATTCTACCAAGAGTTGCTTCCATATAGAGTAATTCAGTTCTCATCCAATCAATCCCCTTGGTTTCTAGTAACTCCTAAGATTACAAGATTTAAATCAAAGGAAAAAAATGAACAAAAGAAACAAAGCTACAACTGAGAGTTGGAAGGAACATCGATGTCAAAGGAAAGATGTCACACCATCAACTAGATACTCGATATACCATATTCCCCTCCCAAACCCATCTAAAGTGCTTTTGATTTTAGCGTTCATTTATTCCATTAAAACCAAAATTTCATCAGGCTTTTACACAAACCAGAATACAAACTGACCTTTGGACATAACAACAAGGGAACTTCCATTGTTTGAACCAGCAATAGAACTAATGTAATAATTTTTCTCCCACTGATCCATGATCCACTCCTGTATATTCAGAAGAATAAGCCATTCCTTAATATAAATATTTTACTTAAGCAATCATAACAATATGCAATAGGTCACCTTGTGTAAGAAGGAAGGTGATAGCTCATAAACTTGGCTTGTAAAACCAGTCCCTGCATCCATGATCAATGCCCAAAGATTGGTACAAGATGCCACACAGCTTATTAGCAGACCATCTGCTATTCCTTTCTCCACATGTTGAGCCAACCTTGCATCTGCCACATTGTAATGATACCTAATTGCATGATAACCAAACAGTGAAGTTGAAACATCAAACACAGAAGGCTAGTACATATGAACATTTTTTCCCTCATTGTCTACAGGCTGATCATACTCCAGCTAAAGCAAAAAATAAAATGGGCAAGAGGAGGACTAAAGAGGTGTTTGATAGAGGACCACTAAGAAGTATTTTTCACCACATGGTAAAAGGTTCTTCAACCACAACTCAAAAGGAGACCAAACTAATTCAAATATATATACTTAAGATTCTACTGTATGTTGCATTTGCTGCTTTCCTTTTGCTTCAAATGTTATGAAAACGAGAAATGAGCTAATAATTACAATCTAAATTTCCTTTTGAAAGTGAAATTATTAATTTTGCAAATCATTTCTACTGTCTTTTAAAATAAAAAAGAAAATGAAGAGAAGAAAAGGTGCAGTGAAAATGAAGACTACTCCAAAATACCTCTGCTTCATTGGAAGTCTGGCATTGTAGACTGAAATCCACTGTGTAGCAGGAACACCAAGACGAACCTTCTTCTTGGGTTGATCATCATCTTCATCAATGTTCAACCTACCCCGCTTTTGGCCTACTTGATAAATAATCTACCAAAATTTCACAATTATCATTACTGAGTTTACAGATTTTCTAAAGAAAGTCCTAACTGGCAGATGACAGTGAGAGCATGGGGAATCCTTGGCCCCCTACCCCCAAGATCTTTGAACCCCTTAGTATGAATGCATATTTACATTAAATACATTTAAATTGGCCACCAAAATATAATATTACTATTTTTATTTTTTATATATATTTTGCCTGCAACCAAATTTTATGCATTGACAAAAGGAGTTAAAAGACCGGTATTCTATATAATTATTATTTCAAAATAATATAAAATTATCACATGCGACATCCGTGAAAACAAATACTAGACCAGTAGTACATCTGAATACCTTTTGAGCACCATCTGTGTTTATTGGCCTTATAGCTGGATTTGGTCCTAACAAGCCCTCAAATAAAGATATTAGTTTGGAGTAGTTAGGCTCCTCATCAAATTTCATATTCACCACAATCTCAAGAAATTGTTTTAGTGCAGGAGGACAGAAGCAGCAAAGCATTTCAGGGGATGTAGCCATTTTCTTTTTGCAGACTAAGAACGATTTGTTGTCACCCTTGATTTAGAAAGCAAAACAGAATAAGAAAACAATACAGTTATAGATGATGAGGGCTAAAATGACTAATATGCAACTCACTATGATAATTATATCAGCCATACCTGATAGCCCTGCCACGGTAATCGACCTCGATGCAGGAATATGAGTGTGTATGCTAGAGACTCAAGATCATCTCTTCTGCTGGCAGTTCTTCCCAAATGTGCATGAGCACTAGCATATCGAACAGTTCCTCTGGTGAATACCAAAATTACAGAACACGATAGTGTTAGCAAAATAGTTGATCATACGCACCTATCTCCAACAAGACAAAAATTATACACACCTGAACATATCGGGACGTTGATCATAATCAACATGCAGCCCACTGCTGCTATCTTTCCACTTTGTTGCTGAGATGTCATGGTGCAGGCAAAACATAAGAAAAGAATCAAAATGGAAGAATTAAAGAGATACTGTAGGGATAAAGTGAAATTTACTTGCCTAATCCAAGGTCTACAAGAAATAATTTCTTCTCTTGTGGTGTAGATGGTTGACCAAGTAGAAAATTCTCAGGCTTAACATCCCCGTGCACATAACTGGTATCACACAGGATCAACATTCAAAGAAAAAGTTGGTAGAAATCAAAAAAGAGAAAAGAGTTGAAAATTAAGAAAGATACTAATATTATAAATTTAAAGAGCTTGCAAGCCAACTGATATTCATACTAAAAATAATTAAGATCACCAACCCTTTGGAGTGCATCTTCTCTAATATTGATAGGGACTCAACTGCTATACATGCTACCATTTCTGCAGACATCCTGCATGTGAAATTGAGAACAAAAGTTTTAAATCAAAGACTAGTAGGCTTATTCCATCTTATCATCCATCAGTCTCAACGTCTACACAAAGGATTAGGAGATGCCTTATGTTCCATAAAACGTGATAAAATTGGAAAAAAAAAAAAAAAAAAAACTTGCATAAAAATTCTTTTGCGGTGAAGGGTTAAGAAGAAACGCCCAAACATGTATTGATTCTAAGGATTAGCTAAAGTTGTGTATGAGTGTTCATGGCCTTTTAGCATTGGGTTTTGGGTTTGTTAGAGGGTTGGATTAGTTTGTTATTCTTAAAATAGCCACCACCCCACTCCTCCCAAAAAACAGGTGAAGAGAGTAAACATAGCTCCCCAACTGGCAACCACTAAATAACTTAGATAGCCCAAGCATGAACATATACTCTCAAGATATTTCTAGTGGAAAGAAGAAATGGTAAACAGTAGGGGAGTATTTTTGTTTCTTCGACCTGTCCACTGAACAAAACTAAAAACAATTGTAAATCTATCAAATAAGAATGAAGCAAATTTCACTTAATAAAGTGCTTCCTCTTATGTTGTCTCTCGTTTCTGAATAAGCAAACCATAAGAAAAAGGAAGCAGGGCAGGGATGGAGTGATAACAAGGTAATAAGACATGTCACTCACGCTTGCCCTGAAGAATTCCAAACATCCCATAAGCTGGGCCCTAAAATGTCCATAACCTGAAAATACACAAGTATAAGTCAAGCTGGGATTTATGATACACAAATAGAAAACAAGCAGCAGATCATACCATCACATAATAGTCTCCTTGCTTCCCTTTGTAGTGTACTTTGGGAACTCCATGACTGCCACCAAGAGCACTGTTCACAACAATATCACCAGTGTCAGGTATAGTCATGACTTAGAAATGTTCCAAAGAAAAACTAGAAACGAGATAGATCCACCTACTTGTAAACTTGCCATTCATATGGAGGACCATAATTACATCCTTTGCTGTTTCTATGCTCAAATTTCAGAGCAACCTAAAAGATGGCAAGAATAGTAACAGAACTAATATTAATATAGATAATTATGATGATATGAAACTTCCTATAGGCTTGAGACAGTAAACGATGGTTTACCTCCATGGGAGCAGAACCGGTTCCACGTTCATTTCCACCACTAACACGTCGTCCAACAAACACCTGACCAAATCCACCTTTACCTAGCTTTCTCTCTACTTTGTACACAGGAGATCCCCCAACATGAACCTTGCAAAAGTTAAAAAGGGAAATAAATCCAACTATCCTAACTGACTAAAAAAATGATATTATAATGATAGGACACAAAGATTACTGGAAAGAGTGTATTAGGAGAAGGTTTTCTCACTTTCTCCTTCTAACTTTTCACTCATTCGATGGTAGAGAAATTAGAAGGCAGGGAAAATAGGTGGACCTTTAAAATTTCTCTCATTCCCTAAAAATTCAACCCTTCCACAGGTGGGAGGATAGCATTCACTAAACTAAAAAAAACCGTTAACATCATTTACATGTTTACTCAATTCTTTTCCATCATCCCATTTTCCATCTACTGTACCAAAATGAATAATAATAAAATCAATTTCAGTGCCCTTTCCTTTCCCTCATTTTCCTTCCTTTCTAACAAATAAAGTGTCGGGCAGACAACAAGGCTCGAAGTAATTGGCTCTCAACACTTAACACACAGACACACACGCATAGACAACTATCAATAAGAGTTGAAGGCAAAAAACTGCTAAATCGAAAATACAGTGGCTCGGAACCATAACAAGAACAACTATCAACAAGCAAGTACCAAACAAATACAACACATAAATAATGGACAAGCCAAAACCAGAAGCATATAACCATACCCTCTCTGGAAAAGGTGCAGTATTCCCCTCCTCTTCCTGTCCAACAGCCCTGTTAGCACTCAACCCACCGCTGTCGTCCCCCATCCCACCTTCCTTCCCTTTATCAACTTCCACCAACTCCTTCCTCTCGATATCGCTCCCTCTCTCAGAAATCGAAATCACCTGTTGATTAAACTCACGATCCGCTCCACCGGTCGGGGCTACCACCCCCACCTGAACTTTATTCTCCTCCTTAAGTCTTTTCGCAGCCAACCTAGTCCTCGGCCTACCTACCTCTCCCTCAGCCGCACCTTTCCGACCTCGGTTTCTCCGCCTCGTCTGTTTTCCCCCTTGTTGCGGTTGAGCTAACGTGGCGCGACGTCTACTAACTCCTTTTCGAAGCACAGGCATTTCGTAAACCCCATAAAATTGAAGCCAAACCCCAATAACCCAATCATTGTATAATTTCTTCAACAACACCAGCCATGTAAAAATTCAATAATTAAAAAAAAGTTTGGGGAATTCACAACAAGAAATTGAAACGACTAATCAATTTTTGAAGGGACTTAAGGTTTAATTAGAGAGCGGAATCAAAAAACAGGAAGGATTTTTGAAGTAAATGAAGCGTTAGGGTTAGGGTTTGGGGAGGAAAATTGGAATTTTGGGAGGGGAGGGGGGATCAGAAAATAGCAACAATAAAGGGAAATGGGAAAATGGAGTAAAAGAGAGGCTTCCTTAGGCCGATAGCCAACTTACAGAGCCAAAATTGATATGCGAATGGAATTAGAGTTCCCCATGTTTACTCCACGTCATGTTTACTCCACGTCAGCATGTTTATTTTTATTTTTTTGACCTTTTCCCGCGTTGTAAAGAAAAGACGATGCCTTTCTAATTTTACAAGTGGAAAACTTAAAGAAGGATTAACATATTGTTTGGTTGGTACCTAATTTCGATTTTAATGTTCAACTTGGTACTTGTGATTAGTTTCAATATTCAACTTTTGTTCTCATCGAATGATATTATATGGTACTAATGAATTTTAAACACACGTGCCCTAGTAATAAAAGGAGCAATTGAGATAAAAAATTTAAATACCAAATTAAACAATAAAATTAGACTCGAGTGTTTAATTGAAACAAAAAAAAATTAAATATCAAATTAAAAAACTCAAATACCAAATTTAGTATTAAATCAAAACTAAAATACTATATTAAACATTAAAATCAACATAAATACCAAATTGAAGCTCAACTTTCAATTATTCAAGTTTTATTCACTTCAAACTTGAATAATTTCAAATTATCCATTCAAATTATTTAAATCATTCCAATTTGAAGATGAGTTCATTTAAAATTAGTTCAGCTCAAATTCCAAGAATTAAAAAAGTTCTAATTAAAATATTTTCATATGCAAAATTACGCACTTTTAAGAAAATCTATTATTCTCTCCCAAATTTCAATTTATATATATATATATATATATCTAAATAACATTTTATATTACATGTTAGGGCCATGTTTATGCCACATAGCACATATTTAACAGCACTAGCAAACATTGTTAACAGTTGTACTTTAAAATACAGAAATAAACAAAATTAGGACTAAATTGCAACATTTTAATAGTACAAGGACTTGGGAGATATTGTTAAGACATCCTAATGTCCACTATAAACATTTAACATGGGAACACATCAAAAGGAAACAGATGGAGATAACAAGTAGGGAACCTCCCCCTTTTTTTCCTAGGAAAATTGTCACCAGATACCCCATTTCATGATACAGTCCTCCCATAGCATAGACAAGCAAGATAGAGATTTTTTGCCCATTTTTCCTGCACAGAACAACAAAGCTCACATGAAAAATGGCATATATATATAAATGAACTATATACTAGATTTTGTCACACTCACGACATTTTAAGTTCAAACCCATTATGTGCAAATATTTTTCAAGATTTTATATGAAAAGACAAAATTACCTTCAAAATAATATCTACTGCTTATTAAAAGTGAGGGACTTTTGGTAAATTCATTACTGAGTTGGTGACCCAGTTGAAGGTGGCACCAACTCAATAAAACACTTAAATATAGTAATAGATTTATATATCATCATATAGACTTAAACATGGTTAGACACCGATAACATAAGGAAGCAATGGTTAAGCCCCTTATTGGGGTCATCTCACAAATTAGGGTTCAAACCCAGTCATTGTTATCGCCTCCCCTATTTATAATTTGTACCAAAAAAATTAGAGAAGGGATGTTCAGAGATGGATTTCATTTTAACGAAAACCCTTTACCATTACACCACGGACTCGGTTGACAGACATAGACAATGTGCTGATATACCTATTAAGTCAGTTCGAAGCAAGGATTTCCGCTAGTAGCAGAAGGGATTCTCAGGTGAGAGGCATTCGTCTAGCTAAGAGTGAAGCGCTTTAGGTGGTTGTACGACACAGGTGTGGAAAGGAAATAGACCATCCTAAAATAAAAAAAGGTTTATCGGTGAGATTCGCTTTCCTAGTCTTTTTTGACTCTAACCTTAGCCTTTGCTTAGCTTATAATGTGGAGACTGTTTCTCCTAAGGCCTGCGCTACTACTACTGCACCTAGCATGATGGAAAGTGAGATGGCTTTACTATATGGTCGTAGTGCGTTGAGCCCTAGGGGGTCAAAGGCGGTTTCGGTAGGGCGAGAGCAATGATTGCAGATCATAAGCTATCAAAGATAGTTCTTAGGTTAAGTTAAACACCAATTAAGGATATATTTCTTACCCTTTTAGGGGATAAAATTGCATTTAATACAATGTTTTTATTGAATTTAATAAAAAGTAATGCAAATTAAATACAATTTTCTTTATAAAAGGGCTATTAATTGGAAGAAATGGAATGTCAAAACTTTTGTCATTCATAAATATAACTTCTCATTTCCCTAAAAAATATTAACTTCTTAATAAAACTGGTAAAGTATATATTCAAAACAAGCAATAGAACAATTACCTTAACATGTGTGCTGGGGAATTGAGATGTTCGTAAAGTTTCTTGAGTTTCATCACCGGGCTTGCGCTTAGGGATGCTCAAGATTAGTGCAGCTTGATCTAAAGTTGCAGCTGTTGATGTGATTCTATAACCATTATCCCAACGTCTGTGGATTCCTTCGCTTGGATAGAGAAAATCAAGTTCAACAACCTACAAAAACCGGTTGAAAATAGTTAATAAGAAAGCAGGTGCAGATAATCTAAATACCTGTAGTGCAACTGAGATCAAACCTGATCACTGAAACCAGCATTGCGAGACATAACAACACCCCATCGGCTTCCAGTAGTTGCCATTGAGGTTACGTAAAAGCCCTCTCTCCACTTTTTGTTTATCCACTTAAATGGGAAAGAGTCGCTTACTTTATAAGATTGTTGAGTGTATTGGGTGCCTACAAACGTTATCATGATTCAGAAATCTTTATATAAGTACAAATTTTGGTAAAAAAATCAACATCTTTGTCTACATGCTTGATTGAAGTACCATTCAGGTTTCTGTAAAAGGATTTAGCAATGTTTTTAAAACCGGATCAGTTCGCTGGTCCGAACAATCTGATTAAAAAATTATTAAAATAAAAAACCCGGTTCAACCGGTCCGTACCGGTTCCCGGTCTAACCAGTTCACAGCCACTCTCCAGACCCGGACCCAGGTCGATCCAGTCTGGTTCAAGCAACATTTGGATATAGAGCTAAGTTGGCACATGCATCAATTAAAACATATTGAAAAAAAAATGTCGTAGCAACTAAAACCACAATATTCCAAGTTTCAATTTCAGCCTTTATCTATCTATTTATTCCATCAAAACCAAAATTTTATCAGAATATTTAGACAAACCAGAATATGAACAGACCTTTGGACATTACAACAAGGGAGCTGCCACCGCTAGAACCAGCAATAGAACTAATGTAATAGTTCTTCTCCCACTGATCCATGATCCACTCCTGTATAATTGAAAAAAATGAGTCATTCCTTAAACACTAGTCGTAATAGGAAACAATGTATTAACCATAACAATATGCAATAGGACACCTTGTGTAAGAAGGAAGGTGAAAGCTCATAAACTTGGCTTGTGAAACCAGTTCCAGCATCCATAATTAATGCCCAAAGATTGGTATAAGATGCCACACAGCTTATTAGCAGACCATCTGCCATTCCTTTCTCCACGTGTTGGGCCAACCTTGCATCTGCCACATTGTAATGATACCTAATTGCACGATAACCAAACAGTTAAATTGAAACATCAAACAAGGACAGCTAGTATATATTAACATTTTTACTCCTTAAGGTCTACATGTTCCAAAATACCTCTGCTTCATTGGAAGTCTTGCATTGTAGATTGAAATCCACTGTGTAGCAGGAACACCAAGACGAACCTTCTTCTTGGGTTGATCATCCTCTTCATCAATGGTCAACCTACCTCGCTTTTGGCCCACTTGATAAATAATCTACCAAACATTTCAGGATTGTTATTTTTTTACTGTCTTTATAACTTAAAATTATTAAATTCTATGTATACTTTAAAAATAAAAAGCATCACATGTATATTCATGACAACAAACACTAGTACATGTCAATACCTTTTGAGCACCATCTGTGTTTATCGGCCTTACAGCTGGATTTGGTCCTATCAACCCCTCAAATAACGATATTAGTTTGGAGTAGTTGGGTTCCTCATCAAATTTCATATTCACCACAATCTCAAGAAACTGTTTTAGTGGTGGAGGACAGAAGCAGCAAAGCATTTCAGGTGATGTAGCCATTTTCTTTTTGCAGACTAAGAATGATTTGTTGTCACCCTTGATTTGAAATTACAAGAAAGAATGAGAAAACAATATAAACAATGAATGCTAAAACAACTCTCTGATATACAGCTCACTGTGATAATCAAATCAGTCATACCTGATAACCCTGCCATGGTAGCCGGCCTCTATGTAAAAATATGAGAGTATAAGCAAGAGACTCAAGATCATCTCTTCTGCTAGCAGTTCTTCCCAAATGCGCATGGACACTTGCATATCGAACAGTTCCTCTGGTGAAGATGAAAATTACAGAACACAACAATATCAGCAAAAGAGTTCAACATAAACAAGTCTCCAATTAGACAGACATTATACACACCTAAACATATCAGGTCGTTGATCATAATCGACATGCAGTCCACTGCTGCTATCTTTCCATTTTGTTGCTGCAACATCATGGTTACGATCAAACATAAGAAAAGAACCTCAAATCAAAGCATAAAAAGGAACTGTGGGGCTAAAATAGAATTTACTTGCCTAATCCAAGGTCAACAAGAAACAACTTCTTCTCTTGTGGCGTGGATGGTTGACCAAGTAAAAAGTTCTCAGGTTTAACATCCCCATGCACATAACTGTACCACATAAGATCAACGTTGAAATCAAAAGTTAGTAGAAACAAAGACAAAGAGGTGAAATATAGATTTAACATTTTAAAAAGATACCAATATTATATATTTATAGAGCTTTCATGAAAACTAGCATTCATACTAAACATAATTAAAATCACAAACCCTTTGGAGTGCATCTTCTCTAGTATAGATAGGGACTCAACAGCTATACAAGCTACCATTTCTGCAGACATCCTGCATGTGAAATTAAGAACAAAAATTAATATCCATGACTAGTGGGCTTGTTCCATGTTAGAGTCCATCTACCCCAATGTTTATACAAAGGATTACAACGCACGGATATTCCATAAGAAAGTTATAAATTTGGGAAAAAAAGAATGCATGCACTTCTTTTGCCAAGCAGGGTCAAGAAGACAACCCCTGAATTTCCCCTGGGAAACAAGCAGACCATCAATCCCACCCAACCCCACAAAAACACTCAAGAAAACCAGAAGCTTAGATGCTCAATTCCACCCTACCAATAGATCAACAATAAGAGGAGTGCATGCCCCTACTTCAATTGGGCCTTTGGGTTACTACTTTATATAGAACGACCAGTAATGAAAAGAGGGCCAGCAGTCAGCCAGCTAAGCTAACATCTAATTGAGCATATATAGATTATATGGTTTAGTGTTTTTTCAGTTGTGTATAAGTTCATGTTGTCCTTTAGGACTGGGCGTTGGGTTTTTCATAGTTTTTCTTAAAACAATCCAAAAAAAAACCCTAAGGGAGTACTATTATTTCTTTGAGCTGTGTCTGATGGGTGAAACTAAAAGTCTGTCAAATACAGGTGGCAGTGCTGGATTTGGGTGTGTGTCTGAAACAGGCATGTTCATTTTTTCTGAGTTCTAGGTATTTTGACTGTCTGTGCAGGATCATATCCCAATACCCATGTCCATTTAAGCATTGGACGTGGATGTCAGACACCAGTACTTCAAGAAAAGGGGGGTGGGGTGGAGAGACGGGACTTTGAACAAGGTCACAAAGACATGCCACTTACGTTTGCCCTGAAGAATTCCAAACATCCCATAAACTGGGCCCTAATATGTCCATAACCTGAAAATACAATAGCAGAAGTTAAGCCATGATTTAAGATAGATGCACAAACAGAAAGACAAGCTGCAGACCGTACCATCACATAATAGTCTCCTTGCTTTCCTTTGTAGTGCACTTTTGGAACTCCGTGACTACCACCTAGAGCACTGTTTACCAAAAACCCAACACAATGTTATCACAGTAGTCATAAATTTAGAAATGTTCCAAAAAAACCATAAAGGAAATAGAGCCACCTACTTGTAAACTTGCCATTCGTAAGGAGGACCATAACTACAACCTTTGCTGTTTCTATGCTCAAATTTCAGAGCTACCTAAAAGAATGCAAAAACAACAACAGAACTAATGTTAATGTCAAGAAATAAGACTATATGGAACTTTCTATGGCTTAAGATAGTTGAAGATGGTTTACCTCCGTGGCTGCAGAACCAGTTGCACGTTCATTTCCACCACTAACACGTCTTCCAACAAACACCTGACCAAATCCACCTTTACCAAGCTTTCTTTCTATCTTGTACATAGGAGATCCCCCAACTTGAACCTAGCAAAGTTATAACAAAACAAAAATCAATTCAACCAAACTAAACTGAAAATTAATGAAGAACCCAGAAAACAAGTTACCAGAAACAAAGAAAGAAAAGAGGAAAATTAATTAAATAGACAAACAATTACACAAGGAAAAATAATTAATTAGACTAAAAGGGAAAGAGGACTATCATTAAAAATATAAATGCTTTCAACAATAAAACAAAAGCATACCCTCTCAGGGAAAGGTGCAGTACTTCCCTCCTCTTCCTGTCCGGCAGCCTTATTAGCACTCAACCCACCGCTATCGTCCCCCATCACAGCTTTTTCTTTATTGTCTTTTACCAACTCCTTCAAAATATCGCTCTCTCTCTCAGAAATCACAACGACCTGAGGGTGTTCCTCCTCCTCCTTTAGTCTCTTGGCGGCCAATCTCGTCCTTGGTCTACCTACCTCAATAACCGCCGCCGCCGCACGTTTCCGACCTTGATTCCTCGTTTGTTTCCGGGTTTCTTGTGGCTGCTGAGGCTGCGCTAACTTGGCACGGCCTCTACAAAATCCTTTTCGCAGCTCAGGCATTTCATAAACCCCATACAACTGAAACGAAACCCCAATAATTCAATCATTGTATGGTTTCTTCTACAACGGCGGCCATGGAAATTTCTCAAATTTAAAAAAAAAAAGGAATGGGGAAAATTTTTACAATAAATTAAATTTATCAAAAATTGAAGGGGCTTTTAGTGTAATTAGAGAAAGGATTGGAACAAAGAGGGGGAATTTTTAAGCGAATTTGACGGTTAGGGTTAGGGTTTTGGCAAAGGAAAATAAATAATAATAATTATAAAGGATATAGAAAATGGGGGATGAAAATAGGCGCAAGTTTTTGACGAAAATAGTTTGTGTGAGATGATGGAAATCGTGTCTCGAGTTGAAGTGGGTCCCACGGATATGACGCCACGTAAGCATTTATGAAATGGATAGCTACCGCGGGTGCTATGCCAAACTTCTTTTAATCGGACTGGATCAAACCAGTGGATTAGATTGATTGAATTAAGAATATAGTATTAATTTTGAGAGAAATATTAAACCCGTTGATCAAAAATCAATACGAATTAATTGAACTAGAAAAAAATAGTTGAATAAGATTTTTAATATTTTTATTTTTTATAATTTTTTAATGATTTATTTAATCGAATCGAACAGACCAATTAGACTGACAAACTGATAGCATATCTGACTCAACCAGCAATTCGATTCTAAAAATCTTGATGTTGACTATGCAATTCGATTTTTTTATTAGATTAATATATTGTTTAGTACTTAACTTTACCTTAATATTCAATTTAATATAAAATATTTTTATTGTGTTAATTTAATACTCAAGTTTAACTTTAATAGTCAATTTATTAATCAAATCAAATAATACAATGTGACCCAATAAATATTTTATGCGTGTGCTCTAAGTAAAATATATATATATATACATAATTCCCAAAATAGATAATTCGAGGACTAAATTAAATATTAAAACTAAATGAAGAACTTAATTGAGACAAATAAATAATTTAAGGATCAAATTGAAAAAAAACTCAACTACCAAATTTAATATTGAAGTCAAATTCATATATCAATTTGGGATTAAAAAACCTTAAAATTGAATTGAATATTAAAATTAAACTCAACAACTTTTTTTTATTTTCCTCATTTGTTTTTTAATTAATATATTATTTGGTATTAATGTTGAATTTTCTAATACAAAAATTCTAAAATATATAATCTAAAAATTTTACTTAAATTTTAAATATATAATTAAAAGATTATAAAATAAAAAAGTTAAAAATAAAAATATTTTAAATCTAAAAACAAAAATTGATTGGTTTGACCAGCGTTGGTCGGCGGGTGGAATCTGATGTTGGTCGCATTTTTTACCAAAAATCAAATCAGTCTATAATATTTTAATTAAAAATATTTTTTAATTATCAAAATTTAAAATAAAATTTTTAATAAATAATATAACAAATGAATTTTTATGTAATTTTAAGAATTATATTTATTTTTAAAATTTTAAAAAATTTAAAAATATTAGCTACATTTTTTTAATAACACATACTTTCGAATTTTAAATTTTAAATCTACTTTTTGTTTAAAATTTTTAAAATTTAGTTTTAACCATTTCAAATGAGACAGGTGTCTCGCTTCTATTAGCTAATTAAACATTTAACATACTTACCTTAAATACTAATTTGATTAATAAAATTTAATGCAAATACTTAATTAAGAAAAAAAATAATTGAATTTATATTCAAATTTTATTTTTACATTATTTGACTTGCTTCAATAGAAATAAAGAAGCATTCGATGGGTTCAATTTTTATATAACAACAACTGAATAAATTAAAAGGTTTATACAAACCGAATCAAGTTGAGAATAATAACCGAAATAATCGAATCAGATAAGACTTGCTCGATTTGGCTTATTGATCCTTACTGGTTTTTTTTTTTTCGATTTTGTCATAACCACACAAGTAGTCCGAGACTTTCATTTGAATCATATACCCCTTATCCATTTTTCAGTTATCAAACTAATAGACCGATTTTCCATGATACTAATTATGTAGCTTCGAGGAAAAAAAAAAAAGAAAAATAACTGTTGACACTTCTGTAGTAAAGGTACTTATGAGTTGGATCAGGTTGAATTCGAATCGGATCTAATTATGATATTAACATATTTTGTGTTTACCTAAGTCTGGTCTGACCCGAGATTAACACAAGCATATTTTAGGCCTACCCATATTAATTTTAATTTTTTAAAATATTTATATTATATTATTTTAATATTTAATAAGTTTATACATTTATTTATTGAAAATTTTTATATAGTCATCTTAACATTATTTTAATATTTACATTAAAGTAATATTATATATTTAGTATAGATTTATTTTTTTAATGTATTCGAATTGCATAATATAAAATATTATAACCTAACCTTAAATGTTTAAAACTGAACTTGACTCATATTTTAAGTGGGTCTATTTTTTCTCAAGCCCATTATCTCAAACTAATATTTTTGTCTATATTTTCTCAAATTTCAGATAGATCTTCGAATTTGGATAAATAACCCCACCGATGAAAACGTCTTCTCTGTTGTATTGAATTTATTTCAAATAGATAAGGAAAAACCCAAATAAAGTAAATACTCAAACAATTATTTGGCATGCAATAATTGACATCCAACAATGATGATATTGATTGGTGCGTCAAGCGTTGCCCAACGGGGCCGTCAGGCAGAAGAGAAAGACGATAATGGTGCCAGACGGAGGCATGGTGGACGCCAGAAAATGGTAGGCGCAGCTGTGTAAACTGTGGAATTTGTGTCGGGGGTGATCTGTCAGCACCCAACGGTGCAACTTTTGGCTCTTGGTAATTAGGAGTGAATTACGTTAAGGATTAGCCAATTTAGGCTTTTTACTTCTAGGTTTTTTTTTTAAAATTACGTTATTTATGTAACATAAACTAAATTAATTATTAAATTGAGCTGGAATTTGATTTTACAGATTTTATATAGATTTTTTGATTGGGTATAAAACTACTTTTAATTTTAAAAAAATCAAATTCGATTTATTCAATTATTTTGTTTTAGATCCCAAAAATCAAAACCAAAACAATGAATTAACCAGAAATCAAATTGAACAAAAATTTTCATTTTATTCTATTTGATCTTATCGGTTTATCAGTTGAAGAGAGTTTATATATAATATTTGATTTATTAAGGATCATAAGTGACAAAATAAACAGAGAAATTTACTAAAGAAAATTTATTACAAAATTGATGATATATCACTACAAAAATAAATCTCCATTTAAAAACTATAAATATGTTTAAAACTATTCCCATTTTGAAAAAAAATCTTGTAAAATACAAATTTTAAAATTATCAAATTTTCACCTTTTACAGGGGTTAAATTCTAGTAATAATAAATAACAATAAGATCCATTTGCAAAATTAAACTAAAAAATGGTCAATCATGCAGTTAAAATATGAAACCATATCATTATTTTATATTTTACCAAATAAAAATTTTATGAAACCATATTTTATACTAAACAAAAAATAATGCCAAACATGTTTTCTTTTTACATCCTAAGTAGTTAAATTGAAAAAAAAAAAACTAACTAAAAATTGAACACTTCAAATATTTTGAGTGTTGAATTTCTAAAGTTAATCTGAACAGGGAGGTGATTAAAAACAAATATGGTGGAAATATATAGTTATCAAAAAGATCAAAGGCCAGTGTTGGGATTGTTACCAGCGAGGATAAGTGAAATTTCCAAACCTCTGCTGAAAGCTTGGTTGAACATCAACCTTGTCTGGAATGTCGAGACGAACGGGAACCATGAGAAAAATGCTACCGGAACGAATATAACCATTCCCATTCCAGCATCGTATAATCGTGCCATTGATCGCACTGATTTCCACAAACCCGTCTTTTTCACCAATGGTTTCCAAGCTGCAGCAATCTGCAATACATATATACATATATCGGAAAGCATGCCAAATAATGACCAAACATATAATCGGAACCTCTGTGTGTGGTTGGGTGTTTAGAGGAACGCGCTAGGCAAAAGGCGAAGAGGAACTTACGGAGAGGATTCCCCATCCGGTGGGCACAAATGCTAAGATGGAAGCAAATATGTCAGGGATGGACAAGTCTGTTAACGCAACTGCAACAGCTACACCAGCTATGGCGATCATGAAGGAAACTCCTTGGATGAAACGCAGTAGCAGCTGGAAATTAACTGACATCTTCTGGCTGAAGGTGAAAACCTGTTTAAATCAAATGACATTCATCAGTTACATGGTATCAATAATGATTATAAAAAATTTATTTTGTAAAAAAAAAATCATCTGTTACGAACCTTGAAGAGGATTATAAGAACGGCAAGTACGACCCAGGAAAAGCCATAAACCTACAGAGATACAGGCAATTCAAATTTTATACAACCAATCCCAAAGAACAAGCATTTAGAACAATTACATTAAACAAAGCATTTAATTCATAAGTACCATCGGAAATTATAAATAAGATCAATCATTACTTCATTGCCAAGAGGGAAAGTGCTATCGGTGAATCAGGTGATGACACATCATCAAAAAATTTCTACAACTAAGCTTTATTTCTAATGATGAGGCATCATTTGATTTTTTATTATCGCATAGAATTATACAAAGTCAATGCATCAAATATTAACCCTTTTTTTCATCTCAACTATTTCTCTAATCAATCACATTCTGAATATACCAACTTTAAGGGCACCATTTGTGCTTTCCAATTTAGAAGACACAAATAGGTTAAACTTCTCTGAGATTGATCTATTTCAGAGAAATGGCAACGAAGAGGGATCGGTCAAGAAAATCACTAAGTGGCAAATAAACATTATTAATAATCAAAACAAACTTTCAGCTAAACATACAGTGAAGAGAGTATCGAATAATAAGTATAGTTGTTACCGTCAACGACGTATTTGTTCCCTGCACATTTAGCTTGTAGACAATGCCATACTGGAACAGGAAAAATCTGAGACTTAAAATAGTCTCAAATATTCTTCCTCTCATGGTGCGAATGTGTGCCTGTAGTTGCAACCAAAATAAGCTGTTACTCAAAAGTTGACTTCTGCTAGTCTATGCTAGTTGATTTTTTTCAACAGTAAATGTTAATTATGTCAAATTTAGCCTTATTTGATTCTTTTTAACAGTACAAGGACTAAATCCATTTAATAATAAAAGGGCTAATTTGATCTAATCCCTATAACAGATGGACCTGCCAAGTACTTCAACCAATTCCATTAGTATACTGCATTTTGTTATGTATCAATTGAATATTTAATCATTCTTGAGGAAACTACAAAGGTTCACATTTATGAATAACTAACTCGTATTTGCCAATCTCGCCATTGGTTTAGTGGCAAACTTGTGTGGGTCTCAAGTTGATTGGCATGAGGTCCAAGGTTCAATCCCTAAGTGTGTAAGCCCTTTCCCCCTTCCCCCATTGTAATGTAATTGTTCACTTGTATCAAAAAGAAAACACGTATTTGTCTATGCAGTAGAAATAACAACGGTAACTTATAGAACAAACAAATCAACTAAAGAGTTATTGTAGCTATAGGTATATTAAGAACAAAAAAGAATACCATTTCTTCATCCCACCAAGCTTCCCAGCTTTCCTCTCCTTTAACACCAATTCCGCCTCTGTAAAATAGCCAATTTGTCCAATCTCTGAAGTCCTCCACAATCCTGAAAATGAAAATGGCAAAAGAGATGCATAATTAGGTTGGATCCCACATTTAAAAATAAATAAATAAATAAAAGATTGCTTACTTTTGCCACTCAAATCCAGAAGGATTGAACAAATAGGGTGCGAAAAGCCATGAAAGAGCCATAAACCAACTGCTAATTGATAGAAGAATGTAGGACAATGCACTATCATTATACCCATATGCAAGGTATACCACCAACAGAAGCACAACTTCTAGCCTGAATGCACCACAAGAGCTTAACTTAATATGGTTGGTTCAGTAAAAATAAACATATATAGACATACATGTAAAGAGAGAGAAATACCCTTTAACAAAATGACTGCGAGAATATAGTCTGTAGTTCTCAGAAAATTTAATATGGCGGACCACAAAACCTCTACCAGTAGCTTGATACTGTTAAGAAAAAAGTGTTAATACATATCACTCACCTAGATCCCAATTTCTTTTAAATAAAGAAACAGGGAAATCAGGTACAACGAGACAAAGCATACCCTTGCACCACCATGCAGGATTGTCCGACCAAAATAATGAGTTCTTGTACCCAGGGAGAATGTGAAGAAAACAGTACAAAGCTGTAACTGCATTGTGATAAAACTGACAATAGCCTGCAGAAGAAAGAAAAGTAAGAATTGGGGAACAAACTAACTGGATAATGTAAAATTTAACAATGAGGAAGTATTACACATATGTCAATAGAGATTGAAACAAATGATGATCATGATACTAGAAAATATTTTGTCAGGCTTTTGGAGGCTAATTTGGATCTAAAGCATTAAATATTTCAGATAAATGCCACTCATTGTAGAAACTAAAAAAGTAATATTTTGTTAACGCAACAGTTTACATGGTGAGAACATGAGTTTTGTTTTAGTTATAAGAAAAGCGTGAAATAAACAAAACAGGCATTGATCAGTATAATAAACCACCATCACGGCTTTCAACATAAGTACATAAATAAATAAAAGCCAGAACAACAACTGAATGACAAGCCCACCAATCACTCATGTTGAATTTTGTGCACAAATTCACATGAAACCAAGACAATCAAATTTAATGTTGTATTAGAATCCTGGACCTACCAATGGTGTGCGAACACATTGAGGAAAAAACTAACATTAGAATTGATTCATTATTAGTGAATGTAAGAAATAGATATCAATTAAACAGATCATATAAAGGCAACAGTCAAGAAAAAAAAAATCTGACAATAAGAGGACACCTTCCAAAAACATTCAGGTCAGTATGGCACTTCAAATGGGCATTCAAAGTGGAAAAATATCGAGATACATGCAGGATAACCAATTACCCTTAGGAAACCTTGCTCCAAGATGAAGCCCAAAACCATTGGCACAGCTGAAAAGATACCAATTTGAAACAGAAACTGAGTATTTAGAGCAGCTTCAAGAGCAGCGTTATCCATTATCCGAGCTCGCTCTTGCATTGTTTCACCAACTCCAGAAAGTGCCTGGAACAAAAATTTGGGCCAATATCCAGCTAAGCAACCATACATGTGTACATGCACAAATGCAAATACTCATGTACGTGTGAATAACCACACAATAATGAAGGACAACCCAAAAATAACAAATACAGTAAAGCCTAATGCTACAGTGAACTTAAATAGAAAAAAACAACTTTCAGACTGAAAAAAGGACATGGGATAATGTTAGTAGAAAAGGAGAGACATTACTACTAGACATATAGGTTCTACATTCAAGGAATCACCTAGTTTGAGTAAATTATAGTTAAAACTTATAGATTTTAGTTGGACAGCAATGCCTATGGGTGTGATTGGGCTTTAAGTTTGTTAGCTCACAACACTTCATTTTTTTTAACTGATGTTCTGTATATGCGAACAAATTTTTTTATAAAATGTGCGTTGTAGAAATCAAGTGAATTATCCCAACACATAGAGTTGCCCCCCTCACCACAATATTTCTATTTGTCATCTTAAAATGTTATCTCCGAATGCAACCTTGATCACACATGAGACCCTTGAATTATTTATTGGTCCAATGAGTATAAAGCTAGCATTTTATACCACTCCAAGCAAATTGCCATTTACTTTCAGCCTTCTCCTATTTCCTAAATAAAAAGTATTAAATTTATCAATCATGGAAAATTTTCATGTTGGTTCAAGAAGTTTGATGCCAAACAGAAAAATAAATAAATAAAATATAAGATAGAAAACACGGAGACTGAAATGCAATAGACTTAAAATATCATAAACTCTAACATCACAAACATATGCTATAATTCCAATTATACAATATGAAATTGATCAGAAAATACATTTAAAACTCTTACTTACCAAATAAGCCCTTCCATAAAGGAAAATATATATCGTCAGCACGGTTAACTGTAAAAAAGAATAAATAAATTTGTTCAGCAATGGAAATAAAATTTTTGAATAATATAGATACATGCTGCAGCATAAAAGTATTAATTGCATTACATTTTCTAGCATGGAGGAAAACCCATTTATAACTGACATTTTGAAGAGAAGAAAAGCAAAGAAGAAAGAGTGTAGCATAAATTAAAGGGCATCAAAACTGCATGAAACTCTTTGCCCATAACAGGCACATATTTCTGATTAATAACATCACTTCTTTTTTTACAATAAGCCCAATTTGTAAACAACAAACATGTATATAATCAAAATATATAGAACTAAAAATATGACGAAGATAAACATTAATACTAGTACTACAACATGAACACTGAATCATAAAAATTTAGTAATATATATATGTATACTTATAATACACACACACACACACAAAAGATATATGGCTCAATTCAGTTTCAGTCTACGCTTAGCATCAGTAAACAAGTAATATCAGTTACATAACAGTTGCATACCATGGTACAAAAATAGAATCCCACAGTGGTGAAGTAGAATGACATCATTCTGAAGAAGTCAAAGAGCTGCCCAAGCCTGTATACATCTCGACTAAGAACCTGTTCACCATTACCACCAGCAACCTTCCCTTCAAATAAAGCAATCTGATTGAGCCCAACATCTCGTCCTTTGCCAACCTATAAATTCAAGTTGTTAACTCATACCTCAATGGTGTGTAGACCTACACAAAGATATGCTATAGTGAACAAGTTTAGGAAGAAGAATTATTCTTATTTTTTCTAATCTGACTATAGCCTTTTAAAGAATAGCAGGAAAATAAAAAGGAAATAATCTCTAGAAATTAGCCTATCCCTAAAAATTAGTAATTTGATTATGGCTAATAGTACAAGGAAATTCCTAGAACTAAGGTAGAAAATCTGCTTAATTTAAGGAATTCCAACACTCCCCCTCAAGCTGGATTGTAGATGTTAATCAAACCCAGCTTGCCCATAATTTCTTCGAAACATTTTTCTGCTCAAGCTTTTGGTTAACACGTCTGCTACTTGTTGTCTTGTAGGTAGATATGAAACACAAACTTCCCCTTTGTTAATTTTCTCCGTAATAAAGTGGCGATCAATTTCCACATGCTTGGTACGGTCATGGTGTACAGGGTTATGAGCTATGCTAACTGCTGCCTGGTTGTCACAGTATAATGTTATAGGTTTTGTATAGGATAATTTTAGTTCTCCCATTAGCCGTTGTAACCACATTCCTTCACATATACCGTGGGACAAAGCTCGATATTCAGATTCAGCACTGCTGCGTGCCACAACAGATTGCTTTTTACTCCTCCATGTCACAAGATTACCCCAAACATAGCTGCAGTAACCACTTGTGGAGCGCCTGTCATTAACTGCCCCTGCCCAGTCTGCATCAGTGTAGACTTCTATGCTTCGATTTACATCTTTCTTGAAATGCAACCCCTTACCAGGAGTCCCTTTTAAGTATCTCAATATCCTGTAGGCAGCTTCCAAATATTTCTCCCTAGGAGCATGCATAAATTGACTTATAACACTTACTCCAAAAGCTATGTCCGCATGCATAAATTGACTTATAACACTTACTCCAAAAGCTATGTCCGGACGAGTGTGAGAAAGATAAGTTTTCCCACTAACCGTTGATATCTCCCCCTGTCTACCTCTTCTCCATCCTTATCAGTTCCTAATTTAAGGTTGGGTTCCATAGGAGTCTCGGCTGGTTTGCAACCCAACAGTCCGACTTCAGAAAGTAGATCAAGAACATACTTTCTTTGAGAGATTGAAATACCTGCCTTTGACCTTGCTATCTCCATTCCTAGAAAATATCGAAGATTCCCCAAATCTTTAAGTTGAAACTCAAGACTTAAGAACTCTTTTAGTCTTTCAATTTCAATAGAATCATCCCCTGTCAATATTATGTCATCTACATAGACAATGAGAATACAACACTTCCCATTATCCGAGTGTTTGTAGAATAAGGTGTGATCAGCTTGACCTTGAGTATAATGTCTACTAGTCATGGCTTTGGCAAAACGATTAAACCAAGCCCTAGGGGATTGCTTTAGTCCATACAAGGACTTCTTCAACTTGCATACTTGGCCCTTGCTTCCTTCGAATCCAGGCGGAAAATCCATGTAGACTTCTTCGTTTAATTCTCCATTGAGAAAAGCGTTCTTTACATCCAATTGGATCAAAGGCCATTCTAAGTTGACAGCAATTGAGAGAAACACTCGAATAGTATTCAATTTGGCCACCGGTGCAAATGTTTCCTCACAGTCCAAGCCATATGTTTGAGTGAAACCCCTGGCCACAAGTCTAGCCTTGTATAGATCAATGCTCCCATCTGGTTTAAATTTTGTGGTGAAAATCCACTTACAACCCACGGTCTTCTTCCCAGTAGGTAGTTTAGATATTTCCCAAGTTCCATTGTCTTCAAGAGCCTTTATTTTTTCCAACACAGCTTGCCTCCATTTGGTTGACTTAAGAGCCTCTTCTATGTTTTTTGAAGTTTCTATAGAGTCAACATTAGAAACAAAGGCATTGTAGGATTTAGACAAGTTTCCATAGGATACAAACCGAGAAATGGGATGTTGAGTGCAGCTCCTAGTGCCCTTTCTTACTGCAATTGGAAGATAGATGGAAGATGAAGGAGGTGAAACTTCTTCCTCAAGACAGTCCTCGGGTAAAGATGGCATTGGCACTACTGTTTCTGTTTCAGGCAGCTGATGTCTCCGAGAGTATACACGAAGCCCCTGAGTTTTTTCTTGTTGTTTTTCAGAATGAGTGGGCTGTTTTTCTTCATTAGTATGGTTAATCACCCTTGTTTCTTGTTGCTGAACAGTGGAGATAGGAAAAACAGGTTCCAAAACAGGAAAAACAGTGGCTGTAGGATTTTCAGCAGGTTTTGTAGTGGTGGTAGGGCTGATAGAGTCTTGAGGTATAATGAGAAGATTGCTCAAGGTCTCATCTTCACTAAGTACCTCCCCCTGAAGATGAGAGGCTGAAAAATATGGCTCGTTTTCGAAGAAAGTAACATCAAGGGACACAAACATCCGGTGTAAGGTTGGAGAGTAGCACTTGTACCCTTTTTGTGTAGTGAGTAACCAATAAAGACACAAGTGTGGGCTCTAGGATCAAGTTTAGATCGGTTAGGTTGATGGTTGTGGACAAATGCTTTGCAACCAAATGTTTTGGTTGGGAGATTAGGAACACGAAACAAGGGAAAATTCTTTTGAAGAGTATGTAAAGGTGTTTGAAAGTTCAATACCTTAGATGGGAGTCGGTTTATAAGATAACAAGCAGTGAGGACAGCTTCTCCCCATAAATACTTTGGTACACCCATAGTAAACATAAGAGCACGAGCCACGGCTACAAGGTGTCTATTTTTCCTCTCGGAAACCCCGTTTTGTTGAGGGTGTCAGGACAAGAACTTTGATGTATGATTCCTTGCTCAGAAAGATAAGGACTTAGGATAGAATTAAAGTACTCTCTCCCATTATCAGTTCTAAGGGTGTGAATATTTGAATTAAACTGGGTTCGAATCATTGAATGAAAATTTTTGAAGACTCTAGAGATTTCGGATTTTTCTTTAAGGAGATAGATCCAACAAACTCTAGTGTGATCATCAATGAAAGTTATGAACCACCTAGCCCCTGTGATGTTTTTTACTCGACTGGCTCCCCATAGATCACTGTGGATTAAAGAGAAAGGTTGAGATTGAACATAAGGTTTCAAAGGATAAGGGACACGAGTGTGTTTAGACAGTTGGCAAACTTCACAGTTCAATGAACTTATTTTCTTATTTAGAAATAGTAGAGGAAACAATTTCTTCAAGTACATGAAATTTGGGTGTCCTAGTCTACGGTGCCATAGCATGATAAATCTTCTTTTGATGTAGATAAGGCCATCCCTTCTTGTGAACTGTTTTTGTTCCAAACATATAAGCCATCATCAACTTTAGCAGTGCCAATTATCTTCCCCGATTCCTGTTCCTGAACCACACAACCTGTCATGTGGTCGGATGCACCCGAGTCTAGTATCCAGGAAGTTGTGATAGGTTCGTGTGTAGTATTTAAAGCAGTACCTTGAATAGCTAGTGACCCACTGGCTGTAGGAGTCCTGAGTAGTTTATGAAGAGCCTCAAGTTGAGTTTTGGTTAGCCGAAGTTTATGAAGAGTCTCAGAGGAATTTTCGGTGTCACCCATGGGAGTAGGGTTTCTAACAGAGAAAACAGAACAAGAAAAGAGAAGAAAGAGTAGGATCAACTGAATTCCTGATGCTCTTGATACCATGAACAAGTTTAGGAAGAAGAATTATTCTTATTTTTTCTAATCTGACTATAGCCTTTTAAAGAATAGCAGGAAAAATAAAAAGGAAATAATCTCTAGAAATTAGCCTATCCCTAAAAATTAGTAATTTGATTATGGCTAATAGTACAAGGAAATTCCTAGAACTAAGGTAGAAAATCTGCTTAATTTAAGGAATTCCAACATATAGGACAAGTATTCTAAAACTCAAAACACCAAGAAAAAATCCAAATTCTAAAATATGAAAACCAAATACTAAAATACCCAGAAAATATCAATAAATCCTAAATCTGAGAACTCCCAAGTAAAGTAACGGGCAGATTTATAACTTGCGAAAGAAACTAACAAGATGCAAAAGACAGAAATATAACACCAAAGCCCTAATACTTGGAAAAGAAGTAATACGAATTAATATGAAAATAACCTAAATATTCTACAATATATATCTTGAATGAAAATAGCAGTTACAGCTAAAGCCATATAAAAAAATCCATAATTTAATTCTCCAACTGGCATATCTAAATCCCCATAGAGACGAGGGTGATGGGAAGCATTTACCTGAATATACTCATGATGAGTGATATTTCCTTGGCGTAAAGTAGAATTGAACCCTACAAATAAACACCCAAGGTTTATAAAGTACACTCAAACTAACCTCAAAATAATTGACACAGAGTAATACAAAATACTACCGCAACTATCTGACCTAAACATCTTCATGTCTGATCTTTATCTAAGATAATTGACATTTTTTATGAAAATGTTTAATTTAAAGACTTTAATTGTGATATTTAAGCTAATAAAAAACTGACATAAAAAGGCCAGATAGACGACTTGACCAGAAAAATTTATAACTGGACTAAAATTTGAAACATAATATAAGAAGAAGCAATAATCAGTTTCAGATAGCCTCAATCGATGTGAAGAAGCAGAAATGGAGAGAAGAGAGATTGTTAAGGATTCAGCCAACGCATACCACACAAAACTATTCATTTTCCCTTCACAATAAGGACTTCAACAAATAGTGTCAAATACGTCGTTATCAATGGTGAGACTTAAATTTGATAGATTTCTAACCAGTTTACTATAATATCTCTTATCAGGTAAAACTTTTATACCGGCATAAATATCTTCGCTTATGTTTATAATACGAGATGCCTTGCTGATACCACCCCTTGTTATATGGAAAACCCTATCAAAAACATCTGGATGGCCATAATGCATCCGGACCCTGGAAATTAAATAGCATATCAACTCAATTAGTCCAAATTGGAAGTCTAAAATGTTATGCAACTAACCTTTATTCAGATATTCACTTACTTCAAAGGAGTTGCTAAAACACGCTGACCAAGAGTTACAAAGCTGCTTTCTTGGTTGGACATAAAAGAAGCTAAAGAAGAGACACTGTACATCCATTGTAAGGTAAAGATGTCAAGAGGAATCATAATAAACATCAAACAAACAGAAAAGACTTAATATAAGCTTACCTTCCCGTAAATACATGTTCCCTGACACCAAGAATAGTAGGAGGACGTATGCCATGATCACGGTCAAATTCTTCCAAAAGGTTTCTCACCTTCAAGGCTTCCTCAAAATAGTTGTCCTGGATCGAGATAATAAAAAAAAAAAATCAAAAACATCTCAACAATTGCAAAAATATTTTCCCAATTTTTATGGAAAAATTTCACAAAAAAGTCTGGAAGTCATCAAAGTATGAGTAGTAAGCATGCATAAGAGGAAACACGGGACATGAAGTACCAGAGTCATTAATCAAGTGAAGATTGTAAAGTACAACATACATATCAGAGAGCTCAAGGCATTAGAAAGTAGACAACGAGAAAGATATTACAAAAGAATAAGGACAATGGTTTTAAAAGTTGACAGCAACTAATCCACAATGATTAAATGTATCATTTCATGTTCATGTATCATGGTGGGTAGTGAAAGTGGGCTGTATTGAGTGACAAATGCAGCTTACATCATATAGACTAATAGCTTAGGCCACTGAAAGGTGAACCAAACAAAACAAAAATAAACCAAATGACGGTACGGCACAACATGAACATGCCTCACACAGTGAGACAAACAACATTATTGATTATGTTATTTAGCATGAACTCACTAATGTAATTGACACCATGGCTTTTTGATAAATATAAAGAAATGCAAAGCATTACTTAATATGTGAATGATGCACAATCAAAATGTGTAAATTTAGATTCTATGGAAACACATAAAACCTCTATGGACATTCCGATTAAGATTAGAATGTACAATTTGGTTGTTTCACATTCAGCTAACTTGAAAGCTCTTAGATCAAAAAAATTGACTAAGATAACAACTATCTGTCACCTGATTCATGTCAATTGTCTGAACTGCATTTCCTCGAGTAAACACAATTGCATGGTTTTGATTCTCAGGTTTGCCTTCACCAAGTTTTGGATCTCCAGGCAATTTTATGGCATAGATTTCCTGCAAAACCAGAAAAAATCATGAGCAAATTACTGATAACAGTCAACTAATTCATTTCGAATTCACCATTATTTTCTCAACTAAATCTTCCATGTTAACAAAGCATATAGACTACATTGACACAGAACGGCACATATTAGTAGAGTTTGAAAATATTTACCAATATAAGGCATCATTAAGAGGGGAAACAATATATCAACACTCCAAAGAGTCGGTGAAAGTGAGAGAGAATAACAGTTTCAACAGAAACAGCACAATAATAATATGGTAGAGAAAGTTTTAACCTTAACCTTCCAAGAACGTACAGAACTAAGGCTTAGGGTTTATCAAAATGTGGAAATAAACTATCAACCAACAGGTGAAATGTTATGGTTTATTTTCAGATATATATTTAGGGTCCAATAGTAAATTAAAGTTAAAGTATTAAAATTATATTATAAACAAAAGAGTTCGATTAGGCCTGCAAGCTGCTCAACTCTAATATTAAGATACTTGAATTCATCTCACTTGGTAATAACGGAATTGAATTCAAGTTTTTTCTCAAGTAATGCTCGGGTAGCATACAAAGACAAGTGTCTCATTAAACCTCTAGGAGGAATACCCTAAACCTCCACCTTTTAGTCCTAGGGTATGGTGTTTCTTGCCTCATTTCTATCAGCAAAACCATATCCCTAAGAAAACTCTCAAACCCACTAAACTAACCTCTACATGTCCATTAAAATCACCGCCTTGTCTAAGTCCTCCCAAAATTGTCACTTGTTCGTATCATCTAAGCCCACTTATGGTGCGTAAGCAGTGATATGCTTAAAGATTTATTACCTAAATATTAGGTTAAGGACCTAAGATCCTATCTGATCCATATCTCTAATGACCCCATTCCTCTTCATATCTCTACCTGTATGTGATAATTTATGCCCCCATTCACCCACGGTTTAGCTTTCTTGTAAGTCGACCGAGTATCTTGAAGAAATAAAATGTAGATATTCCTCCTCATAACCTCTGCTACCTCTACATATTTGCCTATAATAAACCCTAAGTTCCAAGTTTTTAAATGCAAAGAACTCATGATCATTTTCTACATATAATGATAATTTAGAAAGCCCCAAAAAGAAAAACCAACCTTGTCTTTCCCATTGATATCAGCTTTCACAAGCTTCGAATAGTACTCGGTGTGCACTTTACCATCCTTCAGTGTCTCAACAACATCAATGAAAGCAACACGAAGGGCTTCATTTCTAACATCAAAGTTAAATAATTAGCTACCATAACAGAGAAAATATAACCAAACATGAGAAAAGAATCTTTGGCAAAATCAACAGTAAAAACTAGACAAGAAAAGAGTAACTAATTGCAACACAAAAATGAGAAAACAAAGGTAAATGATACACACTACAACCAACCTTTGCATCAGCAATGCAATATCAGTAGCTTCAGGCTTCTGCTCCTCCTTTTGTCTTCCATATATTTGACATGTGACAACATATGTAAACTTAAGATCTGCCCGTGCACGAGCTTCGGGAGATAACTCATAACCTTGGGTATCAGTTGTCTCCAATCTAGAAAGTGCAGCCTCTGTATCTGATATTTCAAGTATAAATATATTAGTGAAATACCAAAAATAAAACCTGTTATTTTTGAAGAGACTAACCTCCAGCATTTTCTCTTTCCAAATAGGTTTGAAGCATAAGAGCCTTTCTATAATACATCATGCCACGAACTGCAGATCCCAAACAAATATAAGTTAAATATATAGGACTGATGGAACCAAGAAAAATATGGCTCAACTAAAGAATCAAATGCTGAAAAGGACTATTAAAAGGGATAGTCATGTCAAAAATTTTGAAAGTACAAAAATGACTTCTTAGTCAGGTAGTTGCCTAATGGCAACAGAAACAGATACATTTAGTGATATACATCAAAGAAACTAAATGAAATGGCTATCAGCAATTAGAACAATCCATTATATTAAGTGCACCAGCAAATCTGCTAGAACAATCCAAAACTTCAAAGGTGACATCTGATACTTTAATCTTTGTAATGGAAGAGTTAAAGAATCTAAATGTCAGCTTCAACAGGAATGATCTATCAGAAAACTCCTCTCAAAACCAGCAACTGCATTACTATGTTGTTTTTCCCACCCCAATCTATATAAGAAGGATTTCAAAAAAAGACCAAAAAACATTTTCACATATAATATATAGGATTATAATTAAATACTGTCAGATTTCAGAATATTTGAGTATATCAAATATGATTCTAAAAATATTCTATCCCTAACTTTAAGGCTGTACAGTATCCCTACAATTATTCTGTTTCCTAGTGTAAAGTTACCTTAGTTAGGCTAACTATGTCTATAAATATGTATGTAATCTCTTGTGGAAAATATAATAGAAAATATCCTGTTTTTCACATGGTATCAGAGCTGTTATTTAGCCCGATTTCTGGGATTTTTTAGCCGGTTTCTTTAGCCTGTTTTTTTTCTGACTCCCAACCAGTCCTCAAGTCTATAGAACTTGTTCAGACACAACATGACTGAAACTGTCAAGACCAGTAACACTGGGGAGGGCTCAGAAATTTCTGTAAACAACTCAAATCCAATGAGTGAGTTTCAGAATATCCAAGTAGCCAACAGGCTAAATGGAAAAAATTATCTGAAATGGTCCCAACTGGTTCGTACCTTCTTGAAAGGAAGAGGAAAGCTGAGTCACTTACTCGGAACTGGACCTAAAGAAGGGGACCCTAAGTTTGATGCTTGGGATGAACAAGACTCTATGGTAATGTCTTGGTTATGGAACTCTATGATGCCAGAAATCAGTGATACATGCATGTCTCTTAGCACATCCAAAGAAATATGGGAAGCTGTGAAGCAGACTTATTCTAAAGTTCGAGATGCTGCTCAAATCTATGAAATCAAGACTAAGATTTCATCCACCAAGCAAGGAAGTCGATCAATCACGGAGTATTCCAATCTGTTGCAAAGTTTGTGGCAAGAGATGGATCATTACCAGTGCATTCAGATGAAGTGCAGTGAAGATGCAGCACTCCTGAAAAGGTTTGTTGAAAAGGATCGAATTTATGATTTTCTTGCTGGACTGAATGTTGAGTTTGATGCAGTAAGAGTTCAAATACTTGGAAAAGAGGAACTACCATCACTAAATGAAACAATTGCAATTGTTCGTGCTGAGGAAGGACGAAGAGGAGTTATGGTGGAGAACAATCAAGTGGATAGTTCAGCCTTGGTTACTAATGCTGTAAATGAGAGAAGATTTGGCCTGGAGCAGCCAACTAGTGAAGATAATAGACAGATAGAACGTACAAAGTCTTTTAACAAGGATTCCGTATGGTGCACCTACTGCAAAAAGGCTCGTCACACTAAAGACAGATGCTGGAAACTCCATGGGAAGCCACAGACAACAAACAAAAATTTTTCAGAAAAAGGTGGACAATCAAAGGGACAAGGCCGAGCAAATACAGCTAGACAGCTAGATAAAAAAAACAATTCTCAGGAATTACCTATTGAATTCAATAAAGAAGAAATTGAGAAGTTAAAAAATTTGCTGGGATCATTGGAAAAAACTTCTTCAATAGGTACTTGTAGTTTGGCCTTTTCGGGTATATCCTCTCCTCAAAGTTCTAAAGTCTCAAATACAGATACCAAAAGTTCTTGGGTCATTGACTCAGGAGCTACAGACCACATGACCCACTCCTCACAAAAATTTGTTTCATATACATCTTGTTCTAGTAGTAGAAAAATAACAGTAGCTGATGGTTCTGTGATCACAGTGGCCGGTCAAGGTGATATTATTATATACACCTTGTTCTAGTAGTAGAAAAATAACAGTAGCTGATGGTTCTGTGATCACAGTGGCCGGTCAAGGTGATATTGTTATAAACAAAAACCTTACTCTTAAAAATGTTCTTCATGTTCCAAAATTATTTACCAATCTTTTATCCATTAAAAAAATTACCAAAGACTCTAACTGTAAAGTGGTTTTCTATCACAATCGGTGTCTTTTTCAGGAACAGAATACGAGGAGGATGATTGGACATGCTAAGGAAATAAATGGCCTATACTATCTTGAAGAATCCAGTGAAGAAGTTAGTGTTCTGAATTCCTCACCTTTATCTCTCATATCCGAGTCTATTAAAACCAATAAAGACCAAATTTGACTCTATCACCTTCGCCTTGGTCACCCATCGTTTAGAGTCCTTAAAATTATGTTTCCTTCACTATTCAAAGGATTAACTGTTGAAAAATTTCATTGTGATATCTGTGAACTTGCAAAACATAAACGTACCTCTTTTCCAGAAAGCAATAAAAGAACATCCACTCCTTTTACTCTTGTTCATAGTGATGTTTGGGGGCCATCCACTATTTCAAATATTTCTGGAGCTCGGTGGTTTGTATCCTTTATTGATGATTGTACTCGTGTGTCTTGCATTTTTTCTTTTAAAACAAAAATCTGATGTTAGGTCTGTCTTTCTAATTTTTTACAACATGATCAAAACACAATTTAGGGCCGAAATAAAAAGGTTTAGGTTAGACAATGCCAAGGATTATTTCAATCAATTCCTCTCAACATATTTTCAAGAAAGAGGCATTATACATGAGTCATCTTGTGTTAGTACACCCCAACAAAATGGTGTAGCCGAAAGAAAGAATGGTCACATTTTAGCCATTACAAGAGCCCTATTGTTCCAAAAAAACGTCCCTAAACAATACTGGGAGGAGGCTGTTCTAACTGCTACTCATTTGTTAAATAGATTGCCTACAAAGGTCCTTGAATCTCAAAGTCCTATGCAAGTTCTAGCCAAATTTTTTCCTGATTTCAATACCTCCAGTAATCTTACTCCCAAAGTATTTGGCTGTGTCGCCTTTGTCCATGTTCATTCTCAAAATAGAGGGAAATTTGATCCACGGGCTGTCAAGTGTGTCTTTCTTGGATATTCTTCCACTCAAAAGGGGTACAAGTGCTATCATCCAGCCACAAAAAATTTTTGTAACAGCTGATGTTACTTTTGCTGAACAAGAAAATTTCTTCACTCGTCCTTATCTTCAGGGGGAGATCTTATTCACAGAAGATAAGGACAAAGAATTCTTTCTTCTTGACATTCCAGCTCCTGTCCAGCAACCAAACACTCTCATTCCAGCTCTAAACACTCCCATTCTGGCTCCTGTCCAGCAATCAAACACTCTCACTCAGACCTTGCCTGCTACCCAACCTGCCCAACTTGAAACAATGACCCCTATACAACCTGAAACTGAGCCTAGTACACCCAAATCACCAAGAGGAATTCAGGACACTACTCGTCCGTTACTGGTTTACTCAAGGAAGAAGGCACCAGTGCAAGTTCAATCATCTTCTTCTCCTATACGACCTGAGGTAACTGCTGAACCTACTTTGAATTCTAATACTACAGATTTAGATGATTTTCCCATTGCTATTAGAAAGGGGACTAGAGTTCATGTCTTACAAAAACTTGTCCCATAACCACAAAACCTTTCTTACTAGCCTAAATTCTATTTCCATTCCTAATAACTGTATTCGAGGCATTAGAAGATGAGAATTGGAGAAATGCCATGAAGGTTGAAATGGAAGCTCTTGAAAAAAATAAGACATGGGACATAGTGAAATTACCGGAAGGAAAGAAACCGGTGGGATGTCGCTGGGTGTACACAGTGAAATACAAGTCAGATGGTTCTTTGGAGAGGTACAAAGCAAGGTTGGTTGCTAAAGGGTACACTCAAATGTATGGGATAGACTATCTTGAGACATTTGCCCCTGTTGCAAAGATGAACACTGTAAGAGTGTTGTTGTCACTAGCTGCCAACCGAGGCTGGAAATTACAGCAATTTGACATCAAAAATGCCTTTTTACACGGTGACCTTGAGGAGGAAGTCTATATGGATGTTCCTCCAGGATTCGGTCCAAATACAGGACAGGCAGTTTGCAGACTAAAAAAGGCTTTATATGGACTAAAACAGTCCCCGAGGGCTTGGTTTGGAAGATTTACCAAAGTGATGCTCAAGTTGGGGTATAAACAGAGTCAAGGGGATGATACTCTGTTCGTAAAACATTCATCTTCAGGGGGAGTGACTGCTTTATTAGTCTATGTTGATGATATTATTGTGACTGGTGATGATCTAGAAGGAATGGAGAGGTTAAAAAAATGCCTAGTAAAAGAATTCGAAGTCAAAGAGCTAGGTAAGTTAAAATATTTCCTTGGTATTGAAGTGGCACACTCTCGGGAAGGAATATTCATATCTCAGCAAAAATACATAGTTGATTTGTTGACAGAAACAGGCAAGTTGGGCTGTAAACCAGCAGAGACACCCATAGAGGTGAACCACAGACTCGGAGATGTATTAGAAGATACAGCAGTTGATAGAAGGTCATATCAAAAACTTGTGGGGAAGCTTATTTACTTGTCCCATACCAGACCAGATATTGCCTATGCAGTAGGTGTTGTAAGTCAGTTTATGCACAATCCTAAGGAATCACATCTTAGTGCTGTATATCAGATTCTACAGTACTTAAAAGGCACGCCGGGCAAAGGAATCTTATTTAAAAAAGGAGAAAATTTAACCCTTGAAGCCTATACCGATGCAGATTATGCAGGATCTATGGTTGATAGAAGATCAACCTCTGGTTACTGCACTTTCCTAGGAGACAACCTTGTGACTTGGAGGAGTAAAAAACAAAACGTTGTGGCTAGATCTAGTGCAGAAGCTGAATTTAGGGCAATGGCTCTTGGAGTTTGTGAGTTGTTATGGCTAAAGATTATATTGGAAGACTTGAAGATCAAGTGGGAAGGTCCAATGAAGTTGTATTGCGATAATAAGTCTGCTATCAATATCGCACATAATCCAGTTCAACATGATCGAACGAAGCACGTTGAGGTGGACAGACATTTCATAAAGGAAAAACTGGACAGTGGCTTAATTTGCACTCCATTTGTGTCCACTGATGAACAACTAGCAGATATACTTACCAAAGGATTGTCTGGGAAGTTGTTTCAGAAATTAGTAAGCAAGCTGAGAATGGATGATATCCACTTCCCAGCTTGAGGGGGAGTGTCAGATTTCAGAATATTTGAGTATATCAAATACGATTCTAAAAATATTCTATCCCTAACTTTAAGGCTGTACAGTATCCCTACAATTATTCTGTTTCCTAGCGTAAAGTTACCTTAGTTAGGCTAACTATGTGTATAAATATGTATGTAATCTCTTGTGGAAAATATAATAGAAAATATCCTGTTTTTCACAAATACACTAGCGGTGGGTTTTTCAACATCGGAAGCGGGATGAAATGGCAGACAAGCATTCATTTACAATATATTTTAAAAAAAAAAATCAATTGCGCAATTATTAAATAGACATATTGCAACCATAGAAGTCTGTTTGCAGATTTATAAGTAACTCTGCCTCCAAAATATTGGAGAACGATTCTAATATTTGTGATTCTATATGAAAACACATTCTCATTATTTTAAGTTGCCCGGAAATAGCATCAGCAAACAAGCTAGACACAAGTGAGAAGGGGAAACTTTTACCAGTTCTTGCCAATGTCTGTCCTCGATAAGAGGCCCAAAAACGAAGTTCAAGGATGTCACTAGGACTATCATAAAGTTCCGTTTCCGCTGCATTTTCATCACGGCCAATCCTAGCAAGAAAATTCTTCCACTCATCTGCAGTAAATAAGCGAGTTCATAAAACCAGCATAATCCAGAATAAGCTACAGTTTCATCAAAAGTCCATCACGTTGACTACAAAATTTGGACAAATGAGTCCAAGTATGATCTGACGATCAAATTGACATGAACAAGTATGGAAGATGGAAGCAAAAGCAAAGAGTAAGAACAGAAAACGCTAGACCTTAATTGCATTAACCATCACTCAGCACAATCAATTTGCATAAAATGAAAAATAGATACCAAACAATTAACAAACAATGTAAGAAATATATCCTAACTTCAACCAAATGGTCGAATCAAGCATGAAGCAAAAGAAATAAACAGGACATAAGCAAAAAGCATAGATACAAATAAAACATATTCTTGGATTGGTTGCCACTTTTGCTTTTCAAAGAAAGGCAAATACTATGTTAACATACAAATGCAAATAGTACTTAGTTTTATGTTTGGATTCAAGTTAGAAAGGGAAGGAATGGGTTTTAAACAAAAGGAAATTCATTCTTTTGCTGCCAATAACATTGTTTTACTTAGACTACAGCACATTAAATCTCTTATTTTGCTGCCCCCTATTTTTCCATTTTCATTGTCAATTTCCTCCACTCTGCCTATTGAATTTTTCCATCAATCAAAGCTGTAGTGGAAGTTCTTTCATTAGATCAGTCTTTCTCAAATCACAACCAAAAATCAAATAAAATTTTAAATTCCTCTAACCATCCAAAGAATCCATAATAGTCCAAGAATCTCAAATGAATAAAAGAAGTCTCAACAAATTCCACAACTAGAATTGTCAATTTCAGTTTATTAGAATTTTAACCCATGTGTATAGATCATGAATATTGTTAAATTCTGAATGAATTGTCAATTTCAGTTTATTACTTTGAAATTCGTTTCATCTTATTATGTATGACTATAAAATTGATAACTTTGAAAATTTTTCACATTTTTGTTTCCCTTAACCAATAAAAGAAATAAATGTTCAAAGTTTTCTTGAAATTAGCTCCGTCAAAATCAACAATTAAGATGGGTTTAATTATTTGAATTGATTAAAAACAAAGGTGATTAAAAATCAAAATTAAAGCCTAAAACAAAATTAAAGGATTTAAGAAAAATATAAAATGAAAACAATGTAGGTATTTAAGTTTGCTAGGGATTAGATGTTATAGTCTATATTTAAAAATTACAAAAATTTGGTGTCATGTTTTTTTAGGAGAGTGTAAGTAGGTTTTTAACAGGCAATCGTGATAGAATTTTAACCCATATGTATAGATCATGTATATTGTTAAATTCTGAATTAATATAAAATCAACATGCAATTGAAACTCTCCACAATATATAAAATTTATTAAAAATATATTATTATTACAAATCTTAAAGGCAAAACAATAAATACAATAATCTTCAGCTTGTATCATAGAAAAGTGAGATGGAAAATACCTGGATATATCTTCTGGAGGTAAAACAAAATAGATATTCCATCCTCATTCTTCTTTAACAGTTCATTCATGCTATAAAGCACAATCTCAGAATAGTACGGGGTAAAAACACTGCAAGTGATTATCGAAAATACGGATGAGAACAAGGAATCAACCAAGAATATATACTAATACCTCAAAAGGCAAAACAGTTACAAAAAGGAGAAACTATAACCTGAAGGACAGCATCTCCTGCACAGGTCTTGCTGGGGGCATATCCATGAAAAGTGAATTTGTGAAGAACTCCAGTCTACGTCTCGCCTCGAGATTTTTGGGAACATTTGATGCTGAGTCTTTGATCGTTAATAGAGAATACAATCTTTTGACTTGTGCTTTCTGCATATTAACAGAAGTGGCATAATGTCACCAGAAGCAAAGCAACCAAAAAAAAAAAGAGTTATCTTAACCCTAACATACCAACTCGGGATCTCTAGGCCAATTCAACTTTGCAAATAATCGACCTTCAGTCCTAGCTTTTAATATGCTCTGCCACTGATCAGAGTGTTCCCTGGAATGTGCAACAAAAGCTACATGTTAGTAGAAAGCACATAAAATCTCGGAAGCACATACACAGAAACAGGTACAAGGATGTGGCACATCAATTTCAAAAAACACAGCTGGGTTATGAAAACTATAATATAATATATATATGTGCATATATATTATGTGCTCTTATTGATTTTGAATGAATACATATGCAACAAGCCCTCAAATTTTAAACTTATTTGATAACTGTATTTTTTTTTTCTGATAAGGGGAGGGGGTAAGGGGCGTCCAAGGATCAAACCCAGGACTTGATGTCAACCAAGACTTAATTTCAACAGAAGTTTTTTGCCATTACTCCACAGGCAAAGTTGACGTTTTTATAACTGTATTTAGTATTATAGAAAATGGCCTGAAAATCTTGTAAACTTAAAAGTTATTATCCAATAAAATTTTAAGCCATCCAATAAAGAACCCAAGTTCCATCCACTTCAAATATTATTCTCTTGTTTCCTAACAATGTGGAAGCTGAAATCATCAGGTTGAGCAAAACAACAGCTCATCTCTTTTCACTTCTTCAATGTATTATCTTCTCCCCTACATGGATCAAAGGCCCCCAAGAAAAAAGATGCCTTTGTTCTCAATGCTTCTTTATATTTTCTTAATTGAGGTGTTCCATTAATTTCTTGTGGAGCATTAGGGTTCACTTTTGGAGAAAAGTTAGGCAAAAAATCCATCATCCCTTGCCATTTTGCATTTTTCCCATATCAAAGCGTGCATAGACCTTGTCCAGTTTTTCATTTGTTTGTTGTGTCCCTGAGTGTCCATTATGTATTCCAGACACTGATTCAACAATGATATGAGGAGAAGGAAGCTATGTCCATGCTTCATAGCATATTATATATCCCACACCTAGCGCAGACTAAGATATTTGACTGACCTCAAATAGATGGCAAGGACATCATGTCGTACAACATCATATAAATCTTGAACAGCCTTAACAGCACCTTTTTCATGCTCCGGCTTTTCAGCCTGATTCTGTTTAAGCCACAATCAAGCCAAAGGACAGAAATAAATATAAGAAATCCAACAACCAATCCAAAGAAAACTGAAACATAAAGAAAATTATCCAATTTCATACTACCTATTCCTATATACAGATACAGAATTTTATGAGAAACATGGAAGGTAATATATAAAGATAACGAGAAAACCCCAAAGACATCTGTTCATATACATATTACACTCCTACCCTTGCCAACAACTTACTGTTTAACCTTTTCCTTTGAAATTTGTATAGAGAAAAATCACGATGCAGACTTTTATAAGTCATTTTCCCTTTGAAATTAGTATATCAAAGATGAGCGGCTGAAAGACACATTTCCGCAAGGTTTGTTTAAAAAAAAAAAAAAAAAGAACGAATAGGAGGTCAAACCAGCAGAGCTCCAATTTAGGGTTCAAGCACCTAAACCAGGCAATTCAACTTTTTTTTTAACATTTAAACATTAGATTTAATGTTAAAAGATATCAAACATTGTTTATAATAAACCAAAAACTATGTATTTAGTTACCCTAAGGTCTTTAATATAATTCTATAAGGCTATGGGTTTAAATTCCATAACTCACAAAAAGATTTTTGAAATAAATTATAAAAGATCAACTAAAACTTTTCCTGGTTTTTTACAGATTGAACCAGTTTAAAGCTGGTTCAAGGAACCGTCAGTTCCTTAAATAGCACAGAACCAGACAAGTGATTGGTTCCTGGTTGAACCGATCTGACCAACCGCTCTAAAGTCAGTTTTTTCAACAATGCTTTTCCATCATAGTAGAGGACAGAAGCATACAGACAGAAGAACCACCAAAAATGACAATAAAAACTAAAGCAAATGTACAACCAGAAATTGGAAGCATAAAAGACATAAAGCAAACCAAGACTAAATTAATATACTTCCGCTTTATACCACAAGTATATCAAACATAAAGGAAATAAAACCAACCAGAATTCCTAAGAGAGCAGTAACACGTGAAATAACCAGCTGCAGCTTGTTTAGTTGAAAATCATCACTGATAGTCTTCTTCGTTATACTGGCTTCAATTCCCTCATATATCCTCTCAACCCTAAGAGTATAGAAAATAGATATGTATATAAATATGTTATAATAACATAAATTCTTTACAAAAACGCTAACAACTTATAAAAACTTACCACGTCCTTCCTTCAGCTTCCAGTATTGCTGTCAGTATATATCGGAGGGCATAATAGCATTCCTGAACTGCATACTTCATATACTCATCCCTTGAAATCCTTTCCCAGAGCTCATCTTGTGCATCTCTACTCTCAGCAGCAATATCTTTAGCCAAAAATATCTGCAATAGAACATTGAAGATGAAACCATTCGCAGGTTTAAAATCATTTTAACACAAAAAGAATAAAATGTAACATAAAAGAGATGATATAGTGAACAAAATCTATGACCTTGCTGGCAAGCAGAAAAAGGGGCCACTGAACCAAGGGGAGTTTCCCAGTATTTTTAGGCATAAAAAGTAATTCCATTTCACTGAAACAAAGGAAAAAAAAAATGAATAACCAGAAATAGCAACGTATGGACCCTCCAAATATGTAATCCACCAAAGAGCCAAACCAAATGAATAAATCAACAAGAAACAAACCAACAACACTCACAAGTTAGTTAAATAATCCTCTTCCCTTAGATTTTTTATAATTTCATTCCAAAATGGAGAGAAACGAGCAGCATCAAACTTGCTCTTCTCCACAACCTGTAGAAACACAAATCAATCAGTATGACTTATAATTAGAGAAAAAATAAAACAAGGATGAATGCAGAGACCTTTGGTTCTTTAGATTAAAGGGAAACCATGATCAGAAGCAGCAATATCACCATAGTTAAAACACTTCTAGACCAACAATAACTATGAAAAGCATCCAACTTTCAAAAACTAATATTATATTGTTTTTTAGGCATAACCCATACCTCACTAGAAGACGATGCCGATGCCCTGCAATTAAAAAAAAAAAACCTGTCTTAAGACCAAGAGAGAGACGATGGAAAAAGGAACAAATATATAAATCATTTCAATAGAACCACAATTGCTGTACTATGTTTATGGGTCAGACCTAACAGGATGGAGTCTCTTCATAAAAGCTTCTGGGAACTCCTCAAAAAGCTTTTGGACAGCATCCAACGATCTAATCTGAAATGTCATGTTGAATATTCAGAGAACAAATCAAGTTATAGATCTTGGTTTGCACAGAATAGATCTTGAAAAGGTAAAGCATTCGTACAAAATAGATCTAGGTTGTTTGAAAACTACATACCTCCCCGAGACGATCCCTTGCCCCAAGCAAGAATCCCCACACAGCAGATAAGACAGTATAAAAAATGTAAATGTCTAGCAGATACATCTGTGGAAAAAAGAAGTGGGGAAATACATAAATAACAATAATACAAAAGGGAACTATTGAGAGTAAAAGGCTGAAATGTCTCCACTATATTTAAAAATGCATCAACATAATTTAAGTGAATCCCATCAAAGTAAGCTATATCTCAAAATGACACCGTGAGCCATTCAACCACATAAGCATCAAGAAGCTCAAAGTCTAAAATTGATCAACAGGTTTAGTCAGCCACCTTCAAATTTAATGAATTTAATCCATGCACTTACTAAAAGAAGGTTTGAAGACAATTGAAGACAGTGTTAAACTGATACCGCTATTTTGGAATGCATGGCATTTTGGTGAGGACAAAGCTCGCAGTGATGTTTTGATCACATGGTGAATAACAGTCCAAAAAGTATATATTTTATTTTAATTAAATAATAATCAATAATTTTTTGTATACCAGAAAACAATTTGCTGTATTTTTTATTAAAAATAAATGTTTCTTTGGGCTAAGTGAAGTACCTAGATAAAAGATTCATGTTTCATGTGCCACATCACACAAAAAGACAAATGGTCAAAGCTAACGACACAATTTTCACACCATCATCAGATGTTAACGACACAATTTTCACACCATCATCAGATGTTCTTGAAGGGAACATGAGGATCAAATTCATCAAAACTTAGATAAAGAGAATAAAATCACCAAATCCAATCTTAGCCCTACCAAGAAAACCAGGACTATCAGTATTTTACCTATCAGAAATCCAGATACGGACATTGACTAGTAAATGGACCAAATTTACACTAGACCTATCAGGAAAAAACAAGGAATACCACTAGTATTTGATATATTCAGAGGCATCAGAATTTCCAACTTACAGCTATCACTGGAGCCCATAAACTGACCACTGTCAGAGCATTATGGTTATCTGCAATCAAGGAGATATTCTATGAGAAAACCAACGTGCATTCAATTAAACTAATATTACACTTCTACAAGCACAAATAGAATGAGAACTACCAACAGAAAAGAAAAGCGGCAAAAAAGCACAGGAGGAAAAAGGACACACAGCAACTAATGATTCATTGACTTTAAATATCTATACAGTCAAGTTTAGATTCATGAGCTTTTCTTCCATGGTAAGGGATATGAATCAGCATATTCAACATTAATACACTAGGAAAAGGAAGGAATTTCAGAACTGACTATATAGCATACAAATATATTTACTTTATCATAAAAATTTATGATGTGGACATGCAAATCATGTATTCAAGTAGGTAGAAATATCAGTCAGCACATTCTAACATATATACAAAAAAAGGCACTTGTTTCAGGCATTTCACCATATAATAAAAATATACAATGCTTATAGAAGTTCATATCATGAACAAGCAAATCACGTACTTCTAGATACGAAATCATGCCAAGAATATTCTATATTATCCATGGCTATGACTGTCCTTGTCGGCTTCACCAGTGGCTTGATCTGCAAAGTTAGGACAGACCATGAACAAGATAATTTAAATAAAAGATCAATGACCGCGCTAAGTTTCTGTGGTAAATGACTCGTACCTGGAAAAAATAAGCAAATGCAAACTTCCCACTCAAGATGATAAGCCAGAAAATCATATATCTGTATCACAAGGACATCATAAAATATTAAATGAGTACTTCAAGCATTCAAAGGAAAGGGAACATTGCTTCCAATGAGCACAAGGGTATGTTAATCAAGGAATCCCAAGGTCAGAGATTAGAGATTACTTAATAAAGTCAGTAGTCCTCTCATACATGCCACGTCCAACATAGTACCGTTCCTGTAAGAAAAATACAGCAAATAGTAAAATAATAAAGAGATGAATCAGCAAAAAAACTAATGCAATAAGCAACAAAAATCACAAAAGTACAAAATATTAAAAAAATAAAAACAAAAACCTGACGCATCCACTTGATAAAGCGAATCAAAGAAAACTGATCACACAGTTCGGTCAAACGATGACATGCTGGTATCCGCATAAGGAAACTTATGAAAAAATGGATACCACCATAGATGCCTATAACAATCAAATACAATCTGAAAACAACTGAGTTTGAATTTGGTTTACTCTCTTCCTGCAAAGCCCTCCTGCATTAGTCATGGATACACATCAAAAGAAAGTTAAGCTTGTGTATAAAACAAATATATGGACAAGTCAAACCATGAAATGATGTCAGAGAAGAATTATTCAGCAAATTGACTGAGAACATACACATAAAGGAAAGATACAACGACTGATGCAACACCAAACCAAATAAATCGAAGAAAAATTCTGGAAACAGCTAGGCGTCGTGTGGTCGAATATGCGCCATACATCATGATGACATCCAAAACACCTACATTATGAAACAAGAACTTTTAAGCAAAATATTTTAGCAGTAAGTACAAAATGAACTCATCAGTAATAGCAGAACAAAATTGTATATATATAAAATACGTACTTTCTGTAAACTTCATCACTACAAAAGTTGGACCAAGACTAAGAACTTCCCGTAAAGTCTTGGCATTCAGATGTCCATTATTGAATGCAATGATTGTAAGACCCTAAAAAAGAGAAGCAAGCAGCCCATAAAAATATTTAAGATGTAATGATAACCATGAATAATTTAGCTTTCATTTGAAAGAGAAAAATTCTACTCAAAGATGAGAGAAATCTAGAACTCTATTGTAGCACAAAACAGGAGTGAACATAGACAGATTCAAAGATCAAAGGAAGTGTGATAAAAGATGCTAAAACAAGAAACAAGAATCAGGTAGTTTCCAATTTTTCTCTGCAGATGGCAGAAGATAGATATTGACAGATGGGGCGGTTTGAAAGAACTATAGAATTAAATGAAAATTGAACTTTTGGACATTAGAAAAGTGGCTAGTATATGGCCTAAACTACCACCTAATAGAATAAACTAAATATGCAGAGAAAACTACGAGTGCTAATAGCTCTTTCAGTTGCAAGTATTTCAGTACCTTGTCATTTCTCTAATGCATTTGTTCGGGAGGGATACTCTGGACTACATCAAAGGGAAAACAAAAATTTTGTTTTTGTACCTATTAGAGAAAGACTCAAGGATCCAAATTCGAACACCTAAATAAGGAGATTGCTAAGAGGAGACGGCAAGGGAGAGACGGATGGAGATGGATATGGATATTATTGACTTCTATAAAAGAATATAATTAAAATAAGACCAGAATAGCAGAAAGGAAAATATATTACACACATATATTAACAATATGTGACAGGAAAAGGAGAAGAGAAAAGTTACATTTTATTGGCAGGTGCTCTCTGTAGTTTTATGCACCAAATCAAAGAAGAAGAAGAAAAAGAAGGAGAGAAAGAATAGACAAATAAATGAAAGAAATAGATAATTGTATTTGTACATGGAAATAAACCATCATTTAGAATTACAAACCTGAAACATCATAACGAGAAATATCCACAACCGATGAAAACTATGGTAAAGATGAAAAAATGTCCGATGCTCAACAAATGAAGTTTTTCCTCGATGTTGACCTCCTCCCAATTTCATTGGATTCTGCAAAAGAAAAGGAATAGAAAGAACATAAATGCCATTCGCAGCATAAAGAAACAGTCAGGATACACAGGAACCAAAAGAAAATGAGGTATTGATTCAAACACAGGCTTGTCATACAGAATCCCCAACAACACAGGGCTATTGATGTAAGAGTGCAACTTACAGGAAACATAGTGATGAAGACGAAAGAACCACAATACTTATTGCAATGTTCCAGTCTCCATTTAAAGCTCATTGAAACACTAGATGCACAGTTCATGATTTAATATATATCAAAATGCACTTTAAACTCTTCTTTTTTTTTTTTTCCCTGAAAAAGGTCCTTACGTAAAATAAGTAAAACAGAAATGGAGAAAATGAGGATCTAGGAAAAGGCATACACAACCACCTAAAACCAAACTTAAGCTAAAAATTCAAACAGATTATACATTAAGATTCTCAAAATGAATAAGATATGCTATCAAGAACCATTAGCTTGAAAAATCGATAATTTCAAGAACAATTGTAAAAGCAGACAATTGTTTGAAGAAACTGTGTAACTTTCAATTACACTTGAAATTTCTATCATGCTTGAGAAGGAAAATAGGAAGAAAATGGGGGGAGGGGGGAGGGCAACACATAGGCAAAAAGTACTTTGATCATATGTTAGTTTAAAGGTGATTCAGTTATGCTTTTTGCTAAAAATATTAGGTTTATAATTGATTTCAATCAAGATTTTTGTATTTGAAAGATTCTTTAAGGATCATAACTCCATGCCCATGTCCGAATATGCATCAAAACATACGTGCCGGACATGGGTACTTTAAAAAACGTTAAGGGTTGGAGCAACATATAAGTAAGAGAACACACATAACAAGAGATCACCCTTAAGACATATGCTCTACGTGACAGTGATTAGATAGATCCAAACCTTTGACCTTGGTTCTGGCTTCTGGAAAAATGAAGTTTTGCGCCAAGGCCAGCTAAGATCAAAACAATGAAGTGACCTGGAAAAGAGTAAGATGGTCAACCATCAAATCACATGAGAGAACTTCAAAAGAGTTCTAAAATATACAAGATGGGCATACAACCTAAAACCATGTAGCTATAGTCGGAGAGGCCCTTGTCATAATTATGGGCCCAAGATACCCCAAATTAACATGGGTTTACTTTTATCTCCACATCAATAGTCCCCCTCAGGTGTAGGGACATTGGACCTTTCACAAGGTATACTCTTAAATGGCAGGCATACAGGCCTGTTATGTGGTTTGGACATCACAAAGTATAGGCAAACCTATCATGCAGGGACTAATGCAACACTTGCTTTGGTACCATGAAAGAACAGAATTTGAGTGAAAGAAAAGCTTGAATTAATTCCGTCATGTACAGTGTATTCATATGCAAGTGTTGGGTGATAAGCCTAGCTTAGCATCTTAACACAAACAAATCCTAATCTAATATTACAACTAGCTTATCTAATTATTCCAACATTATAACGAACTTCCAATCATTGAAAATTTTATGCAGCTAAGTCATGGATAATGAGATGACTAAGTGAGAATTCCACAAAGAGTGCCGATGTTACCAAGATCTTACCAAAAGTATTCATTAAAATCATCATAATTTCTCCAAGCAGAATGTGGTGCTCGGCCATTCTCATTGTTTGCGGCTTCCTGTGTTCCAAATTTAAATGCATATGTCATAAAATAAAAACGGTAGCATGAACTCCCATGAGGAAACAATTTTCAGTTTGGGTATCAAACAGCTGCAATCAAAATAGCCAAAGTACCCCAGGAATAGATCAAGCTTTTCTAAGAATAAAGGATATCATAGCAACTTGAAAATCAACTGTCAGACCTTAAAACATAAAGGGGATGAAATATCAATATCAACATTCTGAATCATTACCCAGAACTCCATCAAAGAACATTAACCTAGAAAAGGCAAAGCAAACCGGCAGGATCCATAAAACAGATCCAAACTATGCTCAGATAACTGAACTTCTGTCTAAGACTGTTCGAAATATGTGCAGCTGTTCTATTTTTCCTTATGCAAATAGAGCTTTGCAGCTACTTCCACACTAGTTTCTCTTCATTTCTGCAATTATCACACATTGATATAAATCCACTACATGTACTGTCACTTTAGGCTCCAAACTACTAATCTGAAAGAGAGGCGGGTCCTACATTAAACTAACACAGGGTCCTTAAGCATACAGCAACATGAGCAAATGTAAAATTCAGGAATAAAGGGTTTACCATTAAGATAAATATAGGGTCACAATCCTAATAAGCTTATAGCCTGTACTGTAGCAGGAATACATGTAACTAAAAATGTTCATCAAAACTTTAGTAACTAATCAGGGTAGATGAGATCCCAACAGTTACAGCAAGAGCTCATAAGTAGCCACACCACAACCTCCACTGTACCTTAAAATTTCTGTAAATACAAGAATCAAGTTCCCTTTACATGTCGGAACTACAGAAAAAAGTATAAATCACACTTTATCCATGGGAATTTGATCAAAACTCAATTTGCCCATGATCATGTGGTTTTAAAAAATTTGAAAGGTTACACAGCTAGTTTATAATAAAATGACAAAATAATCCTTGTTTTAATTACATGAAAAGTAATATGTAAACAAGACAGTTAAATTCAGATATGGCTTTCATATAACTTATTATTACCCTTACCCTAGTTGAATTAAGATTTTTCTTTTAAAATAGATGTAAGCATACAAAAGAACTCAACCTGTTAAAATAAGTACAACACAGGTCCCTAACAGTCCAAACCAGAAGATTGTGGAGATTTTTAGCCCACAAAGAACTTAGATATTCAACTAAACATAATGGAGGTAAAACATAATTTGCCTTCGATAAAGCACTGCAAAGAAGTAAACATGGCGGATGGCACCTCCCTACTGAAATTGCACAAGTAGTTAAAAGACAATAGGAACAAGGAGCTAAGATGATTAATAGAGTCCATCAGAAAACAAAGTTGAAAACAAACAAGAACTATTAACCATAATCAAATAAGAAACTTAGGCAAACCAGTAACTAAATTGGCAATATAATAAAATAGGTATGAAGTTACTGCTGGGAGATTGTGACATACCGCAGCAACAACATCATAAAGCGGAGTGATAACTTGATCGAGGAATGATACTACACCATCTTTAGAACAACTATTGGCCGGCTGAGCAATCTGCTGCCTTAGAGCTTCATCCATTTCCCTCGCCATCTTTGAAACAACATTAAAATTCAGACATATAAACAAGCTTAAAAACAGCACATTACATTAAAAAATACAGACAAACACACACACTTAAACTTCACAATCGAAAAAGGAAAGAAGGAAAGTATGCCCCACAAGTAATAAAATTATACCAATATGCACATCAAAATACAAATAGCAAAGCCTACAACAGGTTATGATCAAATCTGCCTATATCAATACATCAGTCTAGGGTTCACTTACATGATGAAATATGTAGCACAAGCATTCTGGAAGGAATCTAATGTTGGCAGCTTCACCCCAAATTAAGAAATACAAAGAAACAAAGAGTACTTTTTTCTCCTTGCTAACAGCATCCAGACTGCATAGAATGAACAGTCAATAACTCAATCATCACTGTTTTAATGAAGAACACTAACAAAATAATCAAAAAGTACTTCTAGGACATGAAAATCCTCACCTGCTCCAAACAGGTTGAATGCACAAGTAGTTGCACCATTTGATGTAGTTATCAAGAGACTTCAGAAACACCTTCTGCACAGCAGCCTCGTCCAATTTCTGAATAAAAAACAAGGCAAATATATTGATCAAATTAGCTAAATGAAAATAACTGCATGGCATATATACCAGCCCTTAAACAAAAAGGATACAAGTAGTTGCAGGGGTAATAATTAAAATGTTAAAATAATCCAATAATTTATTTTATTAAAAAAAGGAATCCAATGAAAGCAAACAAAATCATTTGGCAGCCGTATAAGCGCTTCAATAAAATCAAGGTTATACATCTGTCTGAATGTGCAAATGAGAATGCCCTAGTAGGTCAAAAAGTGGCACCAGCACCAGCTTTAGATTTACCTTGCCAACAGCTGTTCTTAGAAGGCAAAGAGAAAAGACAAGAAAGAAGGGGTAAAAAGATAGAAATAAAGCAATGAATAGAAAAGGTAGAGAGAGAGAAGGAAAAATGTTTAAATGAGAAACGATTGCCATGTTTCAGGTTTGAGCACATGGACAAATATACCTTCCCAGCTTATAGACAGTAGTGAGATTAACAGTGTCAGTGTGTGCGCAAGACATTCAAATTCTCATTGATTATCAAAATTGATAATCAGAAATCTTTCTCAGTTGGTTTTATCTTCTGGATTAACAAATCCTATAATGTTTAGATCCCAATTTGGCCTTCAACCAGTTCTTTTCCCTACTCTTCTCACCTTTGAACAGTGCCAAAATCAAGATTTACATCCAGAATTTAAGTTTTAACTTGAAGTACCATGAATCCAAGCTTATATTGTTGTTCTTATTCTTTGTCAAACAATACAAAGTTCAAAGTGCAAGTTAAAGCTACTGACACACAGGGTAAGCCAATGAAGAGACATGTCACCTCCAATAAACCACTACTCTTGAACTTTGAACTGTAAAAAACTTTCATGACAAGAAAAGAAGACCAAACCACAGAACTAAAATTAAGAACATGGCCCTAGATCATTGAACATAGGCAACAAGCAACTTTAACCAAAAGATGCCAAATAAAAAATCACCACAGGGAAAAAAAACATCTTGTATAGCAATGAGGTTTAACAGAAGCAAACTGCTGGAGGCATAAGTAAGATGTCTGAGAGTGAGTGCTACCACCTCTCCCAGCATAGCAAATTCCAGGACCTCTTAAATGCCAATCAGGGAAGCATTCAACAAACATCAAAAAGGTAACAATAGAACAAAGAATAACACACCAAAATCATAACTTACTGGTTCAGGTTCCTCAGGAATACCATGTCTAGATTGTTCATTGGCGAGGAGGAGCACTACGTGTTCACGTTGGTTAGAAACATTGTCTTTCTGAAAATGAAAAAGTATATGAATGAGGTATTAAACAACAAATAACAAATGCAACATAAAAAAAAATTAACACCCAAAAGACACATTTATAATGCATGATATGTTTAAAGAGCAATTACATGAGGATGAGTAAGAAATTAGAAACAATACTCAACAAAATTTACTGAAACAAACAAGATAACCATGGACCAAGAAATTATATTTTAGTCAAACACATTGGCATAACAGACCATATTTACTTTTCACATGTAAATGATCAAAGAAAGCACAATGCTAACTCAAAGAATGAAGTACATACAAGTCCTACACATTGCTCAAGTCTGTAGCCCCTTGGCTAATTAGTAAGAACAACCACAACAAGCAAAACAAAAGCCAAGACACTTTCACACCCAATATCAAACATGAGCTACAAGATCGCCTTATGGTTTACTGGCTGGTTATATTTGGACCTATAAACCAAGGGACAGTAAGAGGCTGATAGTTTCTACATAACCTAAACATTCCAGGACATAATTAGGTTCCAGAAGAAACTAGAGATAAGCAAGAAAGCAGACTAAGGCTTTTAAACTCAGAAATACCAGAGGTTTCTTAAATTGTAAATACATAGAGGAAACACAATGTAATCCATTTCATCATAGCAGTACAAACCTGAAATCCAAAAACATAATGCAGAAAATCCATAAGATCAGGGCTCCTTGTCTCGGGAATAGAAAAATCACTAGGCAATTTTGGCAAGCTCCTATAGTGCTTTAATGCCGACACTGCTGCTCGTACCTGCCCATGCATTTTTTGTAGTTAAATTGAAATACAAAACTATGAGGTCTAAAAAAGGCAAAAATATCTAACCTCAGGGAATGACACAATAGCATTTGTTATGGTAGGAGCATCCAGTGGGAATGGGATAATGTTGTAAGCAATCAGGTCCTCAGTCATGGCTGCATCTGATTCAATGACCCGTTTCAACTGCTCAAAAAAAATTGTGGCTACATGAGCAGGAACTAGAATCATAAGATTATATTTCTGCTGAACAACATACTACAGAATATGAAGACATAATCTTCAACAAATAAAAGAGACTGCACTAATACAATGAAAACATATAGAAACAAGTAAAACCAAAGCCCAGAGTAAGTTAAATGCAAATGATATGAACAAAATGCCACCTAGAGGTCCTACCAATTAAGCGTTTAGGGTAAAATAAAGAAACATAGTATATTAGATGCTTTGAGTTACCAGGTTCAGAAATTACATTCCACAGTGAACTTTAAATGAAAACCTTCATACAACTAATTACACCAAGGGTATATGATGACATTGTTCAAGCCTTAATTCATTAGATCAAGGGAACACAAGAAAAGAAGGTAAGAAAAAAGGATTATTATCAGGTAGAATGACAGTGGAGTTAAAAAACCACAAGCATGGTTAGGAAGATCCCATGTGTCCTTTTCTTTGTTAGTTTTTATTTTTTTTTAATATAGTGTAAGGACACTTACAAGCTTCCACAAATGGTGATGGGAAGTGCTCATGTGTCCTTTTCTTTGGTAGTTTTTGTTTAATACAGTGTAAGGGCATATACGAGCTTCCTAACCCCATTTGTGGAGTTTTTTTAATTCCATTGGCAGTAGACATGATAATTTTCCTAAAAGAAAAGCCTTCTAATTCTCTACCACTATTTTCACTCTACTTTCATACAAGCAACTCGCAATACATGACAAAAATCAAACTCGAGATCTATCAACCTCCTAGTATATATGAACATCTATGGGAGCGCTCACATACTAATAAAGCAATACTATCTGCATAAGCTGTCAAACTGGCATTGAAAAGGGGATAAATATGGTTAAACATAAATCTCTTGCTGTTGATGCTATGAGAGGTTAGCTTGTTATAAATGAACACAAGAAAGAAATCAGTTAAAATATTTTAAATAATAACTAAAGACTAAACCTCCAACCTCTGCAGGTATTTCTTCTGTCAACTGCTCCAATACCATCCCCAATACTCTTAGCGTTCCAAAAACCCTTTTCCTTTTCAATGTCTTCCGCTCCAACCTAGATAAGAAAAACATGAAAGAATAAAACAATTTAAAAATAAAAAATAGAATCCTGCAAATAATAATAAATAGAAACAATGGAGATCAATCTGCAAAATCAACATGAAAGTTGAAAGTTAAAGATAGACTAACCCTATCCATTTAAAACAGATACTTAGAAAAAGTCTAACACATCAATAGAAACAGAGTAATTTTGATAACAAAAACCTTGTCAAATTAAGAGAATTTAAGGTTAAATCAGCAATAATACATAAATGTCAAGTAAATGCATAACATAGCAAGCAACAATCAGTTCATCCTTTGACCTTTTGTTAACGCTTCTAGATGTGGTGAACCTGGAGCAGACAACAATTTGGATTCATATTCTTTAAACAGTGAAGCTAATGGAAATATTCAAAATATGCTAAACCATAGACCTACGTCATTTCACTTACAGAATCATGTATGTGAAAAAAATACTTAAATATGGAACCGAGCCAACTGTAACATGAATCATTCAAGGCTCTCACACGTAGGCAAAATTGACCAAGGTGCCCAACATACTTTCCTCAAGACTCCAGCAACCAAAAGGACAGAGAGACAAGAGGGAGAACAAATGGAAAGCACATCTAAAAGGAAGAGAAATTTAGAGAAATGGGGAAAGAAGGAAAGCAAAGAGTTGTGACTATATAGAACATATAGAGGAGAAGCCATGGTTAAAAAGACATGGTTTCTATATAAGATACATACTCCCCAAGGTTGCCACTGAAAACACCCGATTCCCTCAACATCATTTCTTCTTCACGTAGCTTGTCAACGTTGTTCTTCTGTCTATAAAGCCTATAGAACTCCAGCAAGCGAGCAACATCTTGGCTCCTATCTATGGTCCCAACCTCTCTTTTCGCTAGCTTTTGCTGAAAATTTGAAGTATGTGTCAGGAATTGCAAGTTACATTACAAAGAAACATTAAGAGGATAAAATCTTCTATATAAAATCCTTAGAAAAAATGCATTAAATATTCAAACATCCATAAGCCAGCCACATTTCCAACCTAGCTTTCTCCAACAAATATGAACATGCAAACCTAATAAGCACTAACAGAAACCAAGACACATACATGTTCAGGCATGAAATATTTCATCATATTAAGTGGACATAAATTAAATCTCACAACTATTAATTGGAGTCATACTAGCATATAAATTTAATAAAGGCCTTAATAACTATTACCAATTCATTTTATGTTGGATGCCCATGTTAAAATTTAACATGGCATCAAAGCCGACTGTGCACACATGTGAAGCTCATGCCACATGATAGGACTTTTGCCTCTACATGTAAGGCTGTGAATTGAGGTGAAGATAAAGTAGATTCCACATCCGTTAAATGGGGGGTTAACTAGGGCACATAAATATAAAGTGAGCCTCTCCATCTATTGTCCATTGGTTTTAGGTTAGATGCCCATTTTAATATTGAACACAACTTAAAATAATCATTTCAATTGTTCTAGGACTTTTTAGCCAACCCTATTTGATGAATGTGCTGTCAGCATCAAAACTTGCATAAGGGAGTCCAAACGCCAACTACATCCAAGGAAACAAGTAACAACCAAGAAGCACATGCTCGTCTATATGTACACAAACAAAAATTGCATACATAAGAAACTACTCATTCTCATTCTTGCAATAGAAGTTCTTGCTTTGTGCTACTAGCATTTTTCATAGATTTGATATATACCTTGATCACAGACATTAGACCAGTCTTGAATTGTAAAACACCTCTGCCTTCACTATTAGGATCCAGATTTTGAGCAAGTGAATAGGCATGCTCACATACTGCAAGAAAGCAAACAAATTTAGCAAGTCAAAAACATTAAACAGCTTTGCCAAAGACCTATGATACTTCTCTAAAGCAAAAATGATAGCTTCAAAGTTGTAAAAATTAATATGCAGCCTAAATCATTCTTGTCAGTCACATAACTGAAATAGAGAACTTGCTTATCATAATTGTACTTTCAATACCAAATTCAGCCTCTTATCATTCTAGCAACAAGCATCAAATTAACAGATAAGAGAACTGCTCCTTCATAGAGAGAAAAAAAAAAAAAAGAAACATCTCACAGACATATAGATACTCATACGCACACATACGTGCAGAGAAACAGATAGACAAACAGTTTTAGCTGTTTTATATTAGCATTGTCTAAGTGTCTTCAATTTTTTATGCTCAACATGTAAACTATCATCAGTTGGACTCATATGCACAAGTACAGACTACATGCTAAACAACAAGCATATCACCTATAACCTGAACTACTAAAGCATTGTCTACTAACTGTAAGATATATAGCATTCTGCAAGGGTTCAAGTCAAATGTGTTAACATTAACCAATCCTTAATCTTCCAAACATAACTCAAAACCCTCTAAGGCCATAATTCATTCACCAAAAATTTACTAAGTAACAAAAAATAAAACATCCGCAAGGGTACTTAAAACTCCCACTAGAATTGAGGAGCTTATCTTCTCATCACACAAGCTCATACTAGGTGTATTAGATATGACTTCATTAGCCATACAAATTGAAAATAATACCACCAATAAAAGTGACCTATAACCATTTTATAAATATGCAATATTCTTAAGACATAACTTTGGAACTTTCTACTTATCATAAAAAATTTTGAAAATTTAGACATGTCTTCCAATACCCATGATTTACAATTAGCAACATAAATAAGCAACAAAAATCAGCAGAAATGATCGATCGGTTGATAGAATAACAAAATATTCATACATAAGTATGTTGCAAACCAAAGGAAAAGAAATAAACATACAAATTCTAGCTACGTTAGGTTCTTCATCCTGAATTTCATCTGCAACTCTCAGAATTGTATCTATATCTCTATTATTAAGAGATGAAGGAACGTATCCAGCAATTCCACCAGCAGGATGTCCTACTGAACCCATCCCAAATCTTTCCCTTCTTAACGCCGCCCGTACTAGCCGCTCCCATAGCTCCTCCGCTCGAGACATTTCGGTATATATAAGTCACACAAATTCTACAACAACAGATGATAGAAATTCAAACATCAGAACTCATAAAAGCTTACGTATAAAAGAAAATATCAACCTATGCAAGTCAATAGCTATAACAGCTGAAATATGTCATGTGCTAATCATACAGCAAACAAAGCATCATAACAGCAAAGTACATTAGCTGCCTCGCTGCAGTGCCTTGTAGCCGGAACAATCAAGATTGATACGTAAGATGTTTAGGAACAATAAAATGCGGATAAACAGTAAGTTAACTAATTAACACAGGCTATAAGACTTTTTTTCTAAAAATGAAAAATCAAAAACAAATATAATTATAGCACCCCACGAATTGATTTTAAGCCCATAATAATACTAAATCCTATCTCACATGCCTTCAGATGCGATTAACAGACGAATTCAAACTTTAAAAAATTAACATTGTTTATTCAATATTTACATAAAAGAACACACATATAAACAAGATCCGAAATTGCTTTCTACGTTTTATTAGATCTTTTTCTTCCTCAATTTCCGGACACACAAACAGATCACTGGAAGTTTACATCAGAATCTGAAAATTAAAAAAGGAAATGGCGCACCAGATAACTGTAAGGAAAAACCCTAGCATCCGAGTTGAAACGAGTTCAATCGATAAGAACTCGGGAGGTTTTTGAATAAAAGTAGACGCTGAAATAGAAAGGAATGGTGGTTTTGATTTAATTTTAAAACAGCAAAAAGAGACGAGATCAATGAAAAAGAAAAGTAGCAAAGCTAAAAAGAAACCAGTTTTACCGGCAACAGCCGGTTGCACACGCCTTTAAATTGTATAAGAATGACGCGGTGAAGCAAGCTCCGTCTCACGTGCCAACTAATGACTTTGCACGCTGAGATAGACAATCCCAATCCAACTGATGTTAACTTTTTCCATACTAAAAAAAACACTTTTTTTAAGTTATATTTTTCGCAATCTTTTTAAGCGAGGAAAAGCGCTTCTCAAAAGCACAGTTGAACGTACTCTAAATTGAGTTCAAATGATACTAAATTTTAAGTTTAATGATAAAATTCAAGTATATTAAAACATAATTTTTGAGTTTAAACTAACTCAAGATATAAATTATTTGAGTTTGAATTGGATATATTAAGATGAGAAGATTTAATTAAATTTGTAAGCTGTTTGAATTAAGTATTACAATATATAAATTCGGCTTGTTCAATAGATTGAGCTACAAAAGTTAGAGCTCAATTCGATAATATTGAATCGAACTCGAGGTTTTTTTAGTTGCTATTGTTATGATATCATCATTAGGTCCAAATTTGGTAACTTTTAATTTTAATAATATCATCATTAGGTCCAAAATGATACCAGTAGTTGCTATTGTTAAAGTGATGACGTATAAATTTTTAATAACTTTTATTCGATTATACAACTAAGGACATTTGAAATTCAGTCAACCGTGTTTAGCTGATAATAATTTTACATATTATCTGAATGCTTAAGGTTGTTTTAAAACAATCCTATATTATCACTTTAATAGCGACAAATGATGTTAACAAATTGGATCAACTGATGACATTATATAAACTTACATAGACTAAATTGTGTCAATTTAAAGCGTAGAAATAATTTCTAATTTTCAATATAATATAAGGACTAAAGCAGAACTAGACTAATAAAAAAACAATTTCTTTTACATGTAAATGATAATAGTTTTCCTCGTATAAATGCATTTCCTAAATGCTCAAACTATTATGCCTAACTTTTTAGGGACTGCTTACATAAAAGTCAAAATTTTTAAATTTGTTATATAATGATCAAATCATCTATGAAATTGCTCAAATGAAAATCGAACAGTTTCATTAGAAATTATCAAATAAGGGTCAAATCATTTTTCAAATATATTATAATGACTTTTTAAATATTGTATATTATGTTTCAATTTATATTTTATTCCTTTCTTTTCCATTTCAAGTAATATTTGATTGAACTATCACGTGTTCTATTCTAAACACATCAATATTTATATAAATTTTACTACAAACTAGATTGAAGTGTGTGAAAAGCACTTATTTGAGCACTTTTACAAAAAAAAAAAAAAAATGTTTTTTCTATGTTCATTTAGAAATGTTAAGCCCTTATGTGACCAATACTTAAAAGGTTAAACCTTAACTTGAATATTAGTTGGTAAAAGCACCGTGGGGACCTTTGTATAATGAGTTAGATTGCAGTTTGCCCTCTCTACTAAAAAAAAAAAGGCAAATTAAGCTTTAGATCAAATAGTAAAATAGTCCAATATGTTAAAAATTTCATCCATTTGTATTATTAAAAATTGACGTGGTTGATAGAATAACCAGATAGTGACACATGGTATGCTACATATACCTCACATTGACTTACAATGACCAACTTTAACCAATAGAAATTGATTGAAATTTTAATAGAAAGATCAGTTCACTTTTTAATCTAACGTACAAAGACTAAATTGCTAATTTATTTAAGTATAATGAGTAAAACGTAATCCCACTCATAATACAAACGCCCCCATAATACCTTTACCACATTTAATCATATCAATTCAACTCAGAAATTAAATAAAATTTATATACGAATCTACTATACCTACAATTAAAGTTATGGCAATTATTTGATACACTGCTAGTATGTGTTTTTAATTCCATAGACAACATGTGTCTCTATTTTTTTAAATATTAATTTTTTTAAAATTTTGCTATAACCCGAACATTTGTCAACTCTCTAACTTTACTCGTAAAGTCTAAAAACTATAACTCTACTTTGTAGTTAAGTAAATAATCTGGACAAAATTGGAAATCTATACCAACTAAAAGCGTCCCAATTTGAATGGATTGCTTTTGCTTATGCTTTTTTTTATTTTGTTTTATTTTGGCCAGTAAGTGGATTGCTTATACTTAGTAGTTAAGTTAATAACCTGGACAAAATTGGAAATCTATACCAACAATGAAAGCCGTCCCAATTTGAATGGATTGCTTAATTAGATATAGGTGATTTGTTCTTTTGTTGAGGACACATGAATTGAATAATTAAATTTAAATTTAAAGTTATTTAATGTATATCATATAATTTTATTTTATTATAAGTTTTCTCAACTCAGGATAATAAGCTTCAGCACACTTGAATCCATGTCTTCATACATTGATAATAATACCGATGTTAATCTAGTTAAAATTCAATATGCACGTGTATCATATAATTAAAACTTAATTATTATTTTGATGGTGGTATTAGGGTTTAATTAGATATAAAATGACTGAAAATATGGCATAGAATTTTCACAACTCAAAATTTAATAATATAATTAAAATTTATTTTTATATTAATATTAATATTTATATATTCATGATTAATTAATTTAAATATAAATAGAATTTGTATCATTGGTTGAGTCAAGCAGAATATATATTTTATATGTAATAAATTTAATAGGAATTGATACCTCAAGTCAGTCAAGCTCTTTGTAGAGTTAAGAGATGAATTCTAAATTCGTCTTTTTTTTAAAGGGAGGTTGACTACTTACAGAAAAATTTTTAAAGTGTTATTCGTTTAGAGTTGATAGACCCTTCAATGAGTTGATATTGTGCTTGAGTTTTGTTTGCAAACTTTATGGAGAGCTCAAAGTGCATTGAAAAGATGCCCAAGAAGGTGATAGATTTACAAAGCAATAATGTCGCATCATATCAAACCATGCATGGCACACGCCCACATACCAAGAGAATATGCACATTCGTGCTCGGTGGTTTAAACCCCTGACCTATAGCATATATGTCACAAGAGAGGATGCAAGTGTCTATATTTCTTTTTGATAAGTGATTGTGCGCCACACACAATCCAATTCGATGAAACGTTCCTAGTCAATGATTTGTCACTTATTTAGGCAGCCATAGGCACTTAGGCTTTTTATAAAGTTGAGAGACAAAACCTTGACTCATTTTTTTGTTAAGGGGAAGCCAACTCCTCTCAAACAAGTCTTCCAAGTGTTGTTTATTCAAAACCAAACCCTCCAATGGGTCGATATTGTCCTTGGGTTTAATTAGGGTTTTGAATTTTGACTTTATAGGGAACTCGAGTACCTTGATAGGCTACCTAACAATAGTACTAACTCGTTGAGGGTTCGTCGACTCCATACAGATGATGCTTAAGGAGAAAATAATCCAACTTGATGTAGTTATAAAATAACCCACACATATATTTATATACAATGAAACTCAAACTTTAAAACTTCATTCTCAAAGCCATAACTTCACTATTAAGTTAAGGCCTTATCTTTTTCACATTTTAAATAAATTATGATTTTGGTGATAACAATTACATATTACCGTCAACATAATATTTAAGTTAATTCCATACACTAATCATGATTTAAAACTCCAAACTCATCAATGATCAAAAAAGTCTTTGTGATTGTTCCAGAAGGAATGAAACAAAAGATACGATAGAGCTAGGACAGCTATTGTATGAGGTTTACCCAATGCTAAATGCAGAGGTACATAGTGGATTGATATGAACATCATAAGCTAGCCTGCAATAAACCCAGTTGTTGCTGATACTCTCTTCTCGATTCCTTCTTCTCCTTCTTCCATAACCTGAGCTCGTAGAAGGAAGATATAAGAGGGACCTATGGATAGTGTGGTTAGAAATCCATAATAGAGTCCAACCATAACGACCGAATTGATTATCCTCATGTATAAGGATAGTATTAATTCAATTGACATTAACATTATTGAAAGTTATTAAAATCATAGAGTTCGAATAGATTTAGGATCCCAATAACCACAAGCGGGCTGTAATAGTGGTTAAGGCCCTCCCAAAATATTAGAAAATCTTTATTTTTCTCTTGAACTTTTTTGAAAAATTTAATCAAGTCCCTCTATGTTGTTGGAAAATTTCATTTCTCTCTTAAAGTTTTTAGAAAATTTAATTAAACCCCTTAAAGTTTTGAAAATTCTTATTAAGCTCACAAAAATTCTAATTAGAACCCAATTTTAAAAAAATTCTCATAAACTCCTCAAAATTTTGAAAATCTTATTAGCCCCCAAAACTTAAACTCCATTGCCAATAACCCCAAGTTAGGAATTCTAGTTATAAAACTAGTATCTATTTTGTTGAAGTACAGATACATTTCACTCCAAATTGTTGCAACAGCAACCAATATGAAACACTGAACAAATTGGCATTTTCAGTTAGATATTTTAAGTTGAACAAATTTTAAAAAAATCAAATCACTCACAGTTTGTTCTTCAATAACTAATTAATCCATTGATAATGACATTGTTTTTTAATTATTTCACAAAGTTTTTTGTTTTATTTTTTTCCAAAATTAAAAAGGAAAAAAAATCCGTTTCCTAACCTATTACTTTCATGGAAAATTTGACATTTTTCCTGGAAAAAAGAAGTTAATATGGTGTTTTAACTTGGTTGTTATTTTTTTACATACAACAATAATCTATTTGTTTGTTTGCAAAATTTTCTCCCTCCAATTCTCCTTCTTTTTTTTTTTTTTTTTAAATTTAGTTTTATTTATTCATTAAATCAATCATTAATGAAGAAGATGAATCAAGCAAGATTTTGAATATGGCGGCAACTAAAACCTCACGATCCGGCGGCGGAAGCGGTGGCGACGACTATATGTTTCGCGCCAGCAAACGTTTAAAAACGGAAACTAGCGGTGGATTAGCAAGGTTCAAAGGTATCGTGCCGCAACAAAATGGGCATTGGGGCGCTCAAATCTACGCCAACCATCAAAGGATTTGGCTCGGTACATTCAAATCGGAGAACGAAGCAGCGCTGGCGTATGACAGTGCGGCGATCGGACTTCGTATTGGAGATCCCCATCGGAATTTTCCCTTGTCCTATGATAACATCCAAGAACCTAATTTCCAAAATCTTCACACCACTCGAGATATACTGAACATGATCAAATCCGGTTCTTACCAATCCAAATTCGCTGATTATACCAAATCAAGCGCAAATCACAACAAAAACACGATCCACAACGACACAAAATTCGCATGCCAACAACTTTTTCAGAAGGAATTAACTCCAAGTGACGTCGGAAAGCTTAACCGTCTCGTGATCCCTAAAAAACATGCCGTCAAACACTTCCCGCACATCGAAAACGATCACCAAACCTTCACCGCCGCCAATGGCGGTTGCGAAGACGTCGAGCTTGTTTTCTACGATACGTCGATGAAAATGTGGAGATTTCGGTACTGTTACTGTAAGAGCAGCCAAAGCTTTGTGTTTACGAGGGGATGGAACCGATTCGTGAAGGATAAAAAGCTGAAGGAAAAGGACGCCATCGCGTTTTACACATGCGAATGCACCGGCGAGATCGAACATGGCCGGGGTTTCTTCTTGATCGATGTGAATTATAACGGCGGTGATGACGAAAATGGTGGTCGCATCGATGTGTTTAAGAGATTGGGATCGTCATCGGTTCTTCATCATCATCAAGGTGAGTTGCATGTGGAATTGGAATTGAACTTGGGGACGAATATTTACTGCAATTTAGATGAAAAACACAATGAAAATTGTGAAGACCAGGGTCTCAGTGGATTAAAATCGTCTTCCTCCCATAGTATGAAGGAGAAAAGGATTACTTTATTTGGAGCACGGATTAACTGACAATTATAGTATTATATATTTCGGACTTTTTTTCCCAAAAAAGAATTACTTTATTTGGAGCACGGATTAACTGACAATTATAGTATTATATATTTCGGACTCTTTTTTCCCAAGGTTTATGGTCGGTTTGAATGGAACACCCATTAGTGTAAAAATAGTGATAGCGGTGAAATTAAATACGATAATGATACTATAACATAAGATAAAAAATAAGTTATACGACATATCCAAACCCACCCTTAATTATGTTTTCTATGTTTTTGCAATTAGATCAGGGTAACATTGATTAGATATCAATGCAAATGGTTGGTCCAATAATTAAATAAATTATTAAATTTTTATAAAAAAATAAATATAATTTTTTTAAAAAAATTAGTTTAATGAATTTTTAGCTCGTTTTGACCCGTTTATATTAGTTTATGGAACAATCAATTTAACTTTCTCTAAATTAGTATAATTGTCAGCAGAAGTAGAGTTAAGGGGTTGACAAGGGCCAGATCTAAGCTAAAATGAAAATTTAACTTTCAAATCATTTATAATTTATAAAAAAACTTAAATTAATATATAGTAAAATTATAATTTGACCTCTCAAAAAATAATAAAATTTTAATTATTACTATAAAAATTATAAAGATATAGGCTATTTAAATGGTTAAATTCTATATTTTTTTTTACTTTTGTAAAAATAAACAATTTAATTTTAGCCCCCAAAAAAATCTAGTTGCAGCCCAATTGGTTTGTTGGTTGGTTCGGTTCGATGTCAACAACCTTCGATGATTGAAGATTTTCATAATACAGTTTTAACTATTGTTTTTTGAACCGATAAATCAAATGATAACATTTCTTGATAAAAATATATCTTTCTAGTCCTTCTCAATTTCGAATGTGAGCAACTAAGGATGATTAATCACAACACTAATATTTTTTATCAATTATACGTGATTTTGATTGCTATAGTAACAAAATTAGCCTGAAAATTTACACATTTTGTCAATTTTGTCCTAATTTAACAATTTAATCCCACAACATTTGTGTAAATTGAGGTTGAATTTGTTGAACTTTTTAGAATTAATGCCAAAATAAAAAAAAAAGTAAAAATCACAGGCTACATTTGTTATTATACCAATCAAAATTATTTACTATTGACGAAAGTCATTATTGTTGTAATTAATTGTCATTAGTTGTTTATTTTTTAAATTGGTAAGGATTAAATTGCTCTAATTTTTTGAGAGGGACCAATTTACTCTATTTCGAATTTGTAGGGGATTAAAGAGGTATTTTTACCATATTTGTTCAAACATATTACATTCTCTTAATTGTTGTAACGATGCCAATTAAACTAAGACTCAATTCATCGTGAAAATTGGAAATTGAAAACTTCGTATAATGGTTTACTTAACTACTAATTCAAACCGCAGTGTTGGGTTCCAAATAGCATTTTACACTTTTTATATGCTCATCTTTTCATTTATAAATAGAATAAGCTCTTAATATTTTTTTCAAACTTTTAAGAGTTTATTCCATTAAAAAATCATCATAAGAGATCTTGTAGTCAAACTATTCAAAATGCAAGAGAGAAAGAAAATAAAAGAAACAAAGAAGTAAGGAAAAAATGGTCAAAATAACTGAATTCGGCACCAATTAAAGGTCTCCATGGGGTGGCAAGGCGTAACCAAAATATTATGCTTGTTTACTAGGTTTGGTCTGAGGAAATAGGCCTATAATCTTGCCCAAGCTCGATTCAGATAAAAATATTAAAATTTAGGTTCAATCTGGTCGTATTTAATTTTTATTAAAAATATATAATACATAAAAAAATACTAAAAACATCAAAATAAATGTTTTCTAACAAATTAAAAGTAATTTTTAAAAATATGAATACTTAAATACCACTAAAATATGTGCAACTTAACAGACAAATACCTCTAAATTAGTAACAAAATTAACAATAAGAGTTATATAATATCTAAGATAACAAAATAGTAGCAACATGATAGTTAAATGGCAACAAAACAGTGAGAAAACAACAAAATAGTAAAAATTAACAAGAAAAACAACAATTTTTTTTTTGTAAATTTGGGTCGAGCTTGGGCCAAAAAAGCCTTACTCAAACCCCGACTTGTTTTCTGATGGGTATTTTTTTTTACCTAAATTTATTTTCGGACTTATATTTTTACACAAACCCTCCAACAAAGCCCGCCCCATAGACAAGTCTAGCACCAATGGGAGTCGATAAATGATGCAGAACTTAGATGCTTATAAGTGTTGAGGTCTTAAATCAAACTTGTCAGTCGACATTCTATTTCCTTGTTTCATATTCGAAAAATCTAGTAATTGGTACTTTATTCTAAACTCAATACACAGTGTCACTTTACTCTCCAAAAAAATGAGGGTTAATATACGTAGAGGTACCTAAACTTTGTAACTCATACCTACTTGGTACATTTTTTTTTGTAACCTAACTAATACCTAATTTTAGAAATCATAAGCCAACTTGATATTCTTTTGGTTACTTGACTAACATTATTAAACCACATTGATGTGGCGCTACCGATCAATAACACGGTGATACGTGATAAAAAAGTTATAGACTATTATAAAATTTAAATATTTTATTTTTTTGCCATATGTCAAAATGTGAGACTATCATGTGTTACCGTGTAATTGATTGTCAATTCCACATTAGCATATTTTAGTGGTGTTAGCCAATTACCTAAAAAATGTACCACATTAGGTTACAGCTTTTAAATTTTTATACCAATTACATAAAAATAAATTAAAGTACCAAATAGATATAAATTATCAAATTCACATACCCTTATATATTAATCCAACAAATGAAAACTACTTTTAAAAATTCTTATTAGAAATTTGATAAAAAAATATCCAAGTCAAAAACCATAAATTCTAACGTAAAAAAACCAATTATTAAAAAACACAAAGAAAATTTATTTTAGTAAATAATTTAAATTTTTGTAACTACTTGGATAAATAACACAAATAAAACGATAATGCCATTTCAATAAATATAAATATAAATATAAATATATATAAGAAAAATAAAGGTAATTTACTAAAATAGTCAATTTTATTTGTCTTTGATTACATTTTAGTCACTTATATTTGAAATATTACGTTTTAGTTACTTACGTTTTCGTGTTGTAACATTTTAGTCACTAAGCATTAATTGCTGTTAAGTGTAAGGATAAGCTGACGTGATACGTTAAATCATTATCTTAAACGAAAATTTTAGGTTAAATTATACAATTGGTCTCTTTATATATATTTTTTTTATTTTTAACAATTTATTATTTTTTCTTTTACCCTAAAAGAGAAAGAGAAGTGCGAAAAATAGAGTGAGAAACAGAAGAGAATAGAAAATAAAGAAAAAAAGAAAAGTTAAAAGAATATAAAAGACCTATTTGGCATTTAACTGAATATAACAGAGACAGTCCTACGCGTCAATTCAAATTAAATTTATTTAATTAAAAACTTATTTTCATATCAACAACTGGATTTCTAAATTGTATTTAAAATCTATTTGGACTGTGATGTAAAACTGCTATTAGGGAGGTAACAAAATTTAACGGCAGAGTGACTACTTTATAACAAAATGATAATATAAATTACTAAAACGTAATATTTTAAACATAAATTACTGAAATAAAATCTGAGTCAAATAAAAATTATAGTTTGCCCAACAATTTAATACTCTAATGACTTAACTGAGAATAGGGATAATTAATCTAGTGATTAACCGTGTAGTTAATGCTTACTAATTCAAACTATACACTGTGTAAAGGAAACCTAACATTGAAGAGCTACGCCTACCAGCAACCAACTGCGTTTAAATCTTTGTTTTTTTATTGCTAAATATAATTGTTTGATCGATCTGCTTGTTTACTTTTACCTTCAGCTTTGCCTTTTCCGTCATCGCTTTGAAAAATCACTTTGATCTCATCGAAACTTCCTCAACATTTCTTCTCCTTTTCTTTTCACTCCCCACTCCCCACTCCCCACATTGGCTCTCTCTGCATCTTAAAGGTATCTTTCAATTTCTCTTGATTTTCATGCTTTATGCCGCAATGGGTACTCCATATTCAAAATTTGGAAAATTTCATGTTTTTTTTTATATGGGTTTCTTTTCATTTTTTTTATAAATTATTTTTGAGAAATATGTAAAATGTGGCTTCAAATTTGAAGTTTGGGGTAGAATGTATCTTTTTCTTAGAGCTACAAAGTTACGCATTTTGGGTTATTGGTAAGGTAAAAAGATGGAAAGTTTTGATGGGTTCATTTCATATTAATTTTGTGAATTAAATATATTCTTAAAGCAGAATGTGTGTTATTATGTATGTTTTGAGTAAGTCCCTGATTCATTTTGCCTGTATGTTTAGGGTTTCTTTTCATTTTTTCCGTAATTTATTTTTGGGAAATATATAAAATGTGACTTCATATTTGAAGTTTGGAGTGGAATGTATCTTTTTCTTAGAGCTACAAAGTTAGGCATTTTGGGTTTTTGGTAAGGTAAAGAGATGGAAAGTTTTGATGGGTTCATTTCAAATTAATTTGGGTCTTTGAGGAATTTCTTCATACATTTATCGTGCAACATTTTTTTACCACAGTTTGACTGCTTTAGTTCATTTCCTTGACTTCAAATTTGTGAATTCAATATGTTCTTAAAGCACAATGTGAGTTATTATGTATGTTTTGAGTAAGTCCCTGATTCATTTTTGCTTTCTGCAGATTCTTAGTTTCTGCTGTGAAATATCACTTCTTGAGAATGACAGCTACAGCAGCTTCTGGCCTTCAACTAGCTTCAGCAAGACCCTGCATTGCATCTTCTCGCAGGGTATTTAAGGCTGGTGCTGCCAATCTAGATGTCAATTCCATAGCTGTGTCATGGACTAAGCTAGCTAGTGCTTGCCATTTATCACAATCTTTGGAGCCTTTCCGGCGCAGTTTTGCATCGTCTTCGGTAAAGTTTAACAAAGTTGTGATAAAGGCAATGTCTGAATCTAGTGAAAATAAACCGGTTTCTGGGTTGCCAATTGACTTGAAAGGTTTGACTTGCTATTTGTAGTACTTATGCCTATGTTCTCGTATAAGTTGCTCATGAAACTTTGCTGTCCAATTTCCTTATACATCTCCTTCAGTAGAACAAATAATTTTCAGAAAATGATGTCTCTACTACATTTCTCTCCTTGACCTTTTTTGTTATGGAGGGTTTTCTTTAAGCTTTAATGCTGTTTACCTAACTGGAAGGCTGCTAATCCTGAGGGCTTTCACGAAGCTATTTTAATTCTTTAATAGTTTAAGCTTTTTTCTTTAACTCTAAGAGTGCTGCTTTCTGCAGGTAAGAGGGCATTTATTGCTGGTGTAGCTGATGACAATGGATATGGCTGGGCAATAGCGAAATCTCTTGCTGCTGCAGGTGCTGAAATTCTAGTTGGGACATGGGTGCCTGTAAGTAAATTAGATCTTTGTACTTTGTAGACCTTGTAGGTATTAACATAAAAATTTGTCATGCTAATGACAAGTTGCCCCCTGTAGGCTTTGAACATATTTGAAACCAGCTTGCGACGTGGAAAGTTCGATGAATCTCGAGTGTAAGAGCTGGTTATATGTTGCAATACAATGGATACTTACTCGAAGTAATGCCTTTTTTTTCTGATAGAAGTTGATATTTCAGATTGCCCGATGGCTCTTTAATGGAGATTACCAAAGTATATCCCCTAGATGCAGTCTTTGACAACCCTGATGATGTACCTGAAGATGTAAGGGATAAGTTTATGACACTCCATGCAACATGCAGGTTAATAAGTCTCTATTATCTTTTTAACATCTTTTTATCTTGGTTATTACGTGCAGATAAAAACAAATAAGCGATATGCAGGATCTGCAAATTGGACTGTTAAGGTATGTATTGAAACACCTTCCATTATATAAAAAAAGAAAGACCAGCCAGAAGTTCATGACTATGAACTTTTAGAGCCTAAATTTTTAGTTCTCAAGTAAATTTGATTTCATATTTGAACTGCCTACTGCAGTTATAGAAAACTATAGGATTTCTGATCCCTTTCAAGATGTACATCTTGTTAGGGCTGAGCAAGAAAAATCAAAAGCTGACTGAATCGGGGTGTTTGGACGGTTTATGGAATACAAGTTAAAAAACTGCAATTTCCCGAAACCAAACCGAATTCTATTTTTTATTTAATTTATAATTAATTTTAATGATTTATGATATAAAGATAAATATTTTATATTTAAAATAATAAAATATTAGTTTTTTAGAAACATTTATGAATTTTTTTAACATTTTGTTAAATAATATTCAAAAGTCATAAAACAAAGCTCATTTTATCAAAATAAGTCTAAAAATCTCTAAAAATCCAGAATAAAAAATTAATATGAAAAAACTGAGTACTGAACTGAATCGAACCAAATTAAGGACGGTTCAAAGAAATCTTAAAAACCTGACCTGACCGAATTGATATCTCTCCTACTTTTTGTATGCTTTGCGGAATAGATTTATTAATATGTTATGTTAATTCTCATGTGTTGCAGGAAGTTGCTGAATCCGTTAAACAGGATTTTGGCAGCATTGACATTCTGGTGCATTCGCTAGCCAATGGGCCAGAGGTGCGCATGGCTTTTGCTTCTAAATACTAATTGGTTTCTGCTTTATTCTTAACAAACAATTACTTTTTAACAGGTCAGCAAACCTCTGCTGGAGACATCCCGGAACGGGTATCTTGCAGCTTTATCCGCTTCAAGTTACTCCTATGTTTCTTTACTCAAGCATTTTATCCCATTAATGAATCCAGGCATGTACTTTGTATATTTTATTCGTCATTAGGTTCATTGTACGTCTTATGTTGGTCTCTTATCAAATAAAATGTGTTTCTCAAGTAAGCTATTTCTGATACAGGAGGCTCTTCAATTTCTCTTACATACATTGCTTCTGAGCGAGTAATTCCGGGGTATGTTTGTTATGTTTTGTTTTCATAATACTCCAAAAATAGAATCAGTAGTTCTCATTAGGTGAAAGAAGTTTCAAACAATGTGATAATGCAGATATGGTGGAGGTATGAGTTCTGCTAAAGCTGCTCTAGAAAGTGATACAAGAGTGAGCTCCAATTCTTCATTTTTCAACTTATTTTATATGTTTAATTAATTGATTATTCAGTTTTCCGGAATTTGGCATATTCATGCCTTTCTCTATTCTCATTCAGGTACTTGCTTTCGAAGCAGGAAGAAAGCACAAAATTAGGGTGAACACAATATCTGCCGGTATGAAATGACTCTTGCTCTTTATCTTTTATCAACATTTTCAATATCATTACCTGAAAATTTTGTTCTTTTTTTTTTTTTATCCATGACTTGTTAATTTCAATGCTTTTCCTCGATATTGCCACGAGATAATTCGGTCCTTTAAATATATCAACGCAGTGAAATGTTTCGAAGACTTCTGGTTATCCTTGTTGCACCCTGTCTCATCTCATATCGATACTAACTTTACATCAGTAGAATTTTGTGTAAGCATAGTAGCATTATTTGCAACTACAAGCCCAATGCCTACTATTGAAGTCAAATAATGATTGCCCATTTCAAGGGGATAGTTGACGAAAATTATTTTCTTGATGGACTTCGTCTTACCGTGCTTGAAGAATTAACTAATGTAATAATTAGGCTTCATAATTTGAGTCATCGGTTGCCTTTCTTTGGAATTTTTAGACCTTGACCACATTATTTGCCCAGCACGTAGCATGAGTAATACTAATGTCCCTAAGTTCTTTCTTTTTCTGGTCTACAGGTCCATTAAGAAGTCGTGCTGCAAAAGCAATTGGATTTATTGATACAATGATCGAATATTCAATCGCCAATGCACCTCTTCAAAAAGAACTATCAGCAGGTTATTTTCTAGGAACCATTAATATCTCCAGATGTTCCATATTTTCTTTTCATTTTTTACTGAATTAAAGAACTTAATGAAACAGATGAGGTGGGGAACGCTGCTGCCTTCTTGGCATCACCTTTGGCTTCGGCTATCACTGGTGCCGTCATATACGTCGATAACGGTCTCAACGCAATGGGTGTTGGAGTTGACAGTCCCATATTTAAAGACCTCAACATTCCTGGCGAAAAGCATTAGGGATAGCTACCGGGAGACTGATAGCAAACATTGCCGAATATTTAACTCAAGATGTTTACCATCGGTACTGCTAGCAAACTCAACGCCGAATGTTCAATGCAAGACGTTTGCTGTCATACTGTGTCTAGGATGTTTCGGTCAGCGGCCCCATTTTTCCTTGAGAAGTTCATGCTCTGCCTTTTTGTTTTTAGAATTTTTGAGTGTTTTTTGATACTGTCTAGCCTGAATTAATGTGCTGTTAAATCTTAGATTAAACTTTTTTGACTAAACAATTTCAATTGATCACTGGGTTTTCAGTAATTTCCTACCTTTTTCTTGGTTTTAATCCTTTTACTAAACTCAAATTTGAGATTTTGTTGCACTTCAATTTATCTTAATTTAATCTTGCATTGTTAATTAATCCACTATTAATTATTACTGCTAATATAATTTTGGATAAACTACACTTTTAATCATTAAATTATTAAAAGCATTCATTTAACTTATTGGTTGTTAAAATTGATGTTATACAGTTTCCTCTATTTGTATTATTTGCACTAACCAAAAACTCTTCTTCTTTTTTTTTTAAAACAATCTATGAATCAAAAATCAAACAATTTTCTTCTCATTCTCGACATTAATCATTAAATCGATTTAAATTTAAAGTATACCCTCCTTGTTAGTAAATATTGATCCATTACTTGAAATAACTTAAATAATAACTCTCAAATAATTCAATAACTAAATTATAACTTTTATTTTGGTTAAAAATTTAATCGCTAATGGTGTAGAAATTATAAATTCTTCTTGAATATGCATTTACCACCTTTTTAACTAATCTCAACCACATGGGCCGCCAGTTTTTTGGTATATATCGAATAGATCTGCAGTGATTCACTCAATAAAAAATTATAGCTTCAGTCATTTTACATGAAGGCATCTATTTATTTATTTTTATTTTTTACTTTAACCTTAATTTATTTAGATAATTTTAGCACTTAATTTTAAATTTTAATCATATTACCTTTTTTAAATAAAAAATTAATTATTAAAATTTTAAAGACATTAACAAAACACAAAAAAGTCAAATATACTTCATAAAATTTAAAAAGATTAAATTCAAATTTTGGTAAAACATTTTCTGCTAAATCCAAAATATTCAACAGTCAATACCTTCCCACCCCAATATCCACAAGAGAATCACCCCAAAAGATTTAACTCTTTGAATTGGAACCCTAAGCTCAGCAGCCATTTCCAAACTAAAAAGATAGCTTTCATTTCATCTTTGAATGTACATTTGTAGAGGCTCTGTCTGTCACACAATCAGAGTTTAGCCAAGAGCATAAAAATTCCCAGACCAAATGTTGAGGACTCGAAAAATTCTTGAAACTAACATTAACCGAAACTCTTCTGCAATGGGAATTCGGGATAGATATACGAGCACAAAACAGCTTATGCTGATTTTTACACACACACATACATATATATATATATATGTAATTTCGAGAAAATTAGACCAATTGTCTCGGTGCTGTCGGGTCAAACCGAAAATAATGGATCCTACTTCACTTGGTTGCAAACCAGAATAAATAAGGAGAAAGTACAAAGCAAACAAAATGGATACCTTATAAAACTTCTAAAACGGTCGGGCATATGTGAGCTAAGCATCTAAAAGATTCATAATACAAGCATTTCCCTAGATTAGAGTTTTAAATTAAAGTTACAATAAAACTAAATCCGATGAACCGGATAAACTAAAAAGATAGGTCATTTACCTTAGCTTGGTAGAAGGTCAAAAGGATAAAACAAGATACAAGCACTCGAAGTGGACAACGCTGCTACTGCTGTTGTTGTTGCTACTGCTACTGGATATACAAAAGCTGCGGCTAAAATCACAAGTCGTTAACCCCTCCCAATTCTTGCTTTGCTGACTATCTCTCATCGGCCGAGTCATTTATTGCCATCGGACCCTTCAATCATCCTACCTTCACCCATTTCATCATATTGCCGTTTTCTCCATGCTCTTTCTTGATCCATTGATTGACCTTGTGAGAATCGATGCTCCCCATCTGGTTTTAAGCCAAACAAATAAATAAAAATAACAAATGCGGTTATTTTTTCACGAATATAGTTATAAAAATTTGCTGTTTTGAGCTACATGGCTTTAAACACATCAATGCGTTTTCTTGATGCTGTTGTTGAAGTTGCAGGAACAGAAATAAAATGTTCAACAATGAGAGACTTAAAAAGAAGCTACGGAATACATGCAGTACCCTCCCTTGTTTGAAGTCCGTATCATTGTATTCTAATAATGAGAATCATAATGAGGAAAACAATAATTAATTGGAAAAATGTACACCTTAGGCACAGGTAAATTGAGCATCCAAAAGCTACAATCATATTATACAACAGATGATGATGCATCCTTATTTTTACTATTATCATATATCATGATTATACATAATTAGTTATTACCGCTTTCATCATCAGATGCCTCTTCAAGCCTCGCAATTGCATCAACTAGGGATTGTTCATGTTCCTACAATGACGAATATCCATCACGATTGCTGCAATAGCTTAAGTTTTGAAGACAACGGCAAGTTTTGAAGACAACGGCTATACTTACTTTCAGCACTTTCTTTGCTTTCTCAATCTCTATGGGATCAGGATGGCTAGCGCCAAAAACTTTTTCCACCTATTGAAAATTTACACAATTAGTAAAAGAGGAGAAACCACATGGGACTATCAGAGTCTAATAGATGATCTTCCAATATCTATTATACCTCCTTAATTAGAGTATCTGTATGAAGTATCTCAATATCACCCAAAACCTTTTTTCCAACACCATTTTGCTTCGAAGGAAAATCCTTTTTGGCCTGACCCTTTAGACTCCCCCTACCTCTTCCTGCTCCGGCAACCCCGCCACCACGAGACATGGACTTCTTAACCCCATGGCCTTGTCCTGGGCGACCACCTCTACGGGATATTCCAGGATCTTCACCTTCCCATTTAATGTCTTCAGGAGATATCTTCCATCGTACACACATATAACAAATCAGTGGGTGACAGGAAAGTATAATCCAAAGGACCTTTTTTCTAATCTTGTACTCCATGATCGAAAAGGACTGGACAAATAAAGTACCATTTTTATTTTTCTTACTGCTCTCTGAGCACCAAGTAGAAAAAAGTATGAACAGATGGTAAAAGAGATCCTAGGGAGTAACAAAAATGAGAAATGTCACAATTATCAAAATTGCCAATTCAGCATGCAATAATATAAGCCCAAAGTTTGATTTATAGGAGTTAGTGACATAGATACAACGGTTCAAACATGGACCCTATCCTATAAATGCAATGCACAACTGTTTATTGGGAGCAAATTGTCAAGATATGCAGATGGTAGACAAAAATGGTTGGTAACGGAACTTCAATATAGTTATTTATTTGGAGATTGGAACAATAACTTGGACATACAGTACAGTAATACATGATCCTCAATCATATTAGTAGATAATATATATTCGCAACGGTCACTTGGGAACCTCCTTAATTTACAATTCTAGACAAACTGGCAGCATATTCATGAAAATCATATATGCTTGACCAAAGCTGTAACTCTGAGATATAAAGCATATCTCTCAAAAAATATGGGTTCAAGAGGCAAGGATGACAAACACATAAATTCAGCAATATCTGATAAATGGCGTAAAGGTTACTAAGAAACACATGCAACAACCTTCAGAGTTGATTTGTTAGAAAAGGTATGTGACATACTAAATAAAGGTAAATCAGATCATAAAAGCAACAATGTAATGTATGAAATAGCATTAAGATACAAAAATTCTACCTCTTTGAGATTGACCCATTCCCAGGTTTCATCTGCCGTATTAATATCATAAACCAAAGCATGCCGCCCCTACCAATATTGAGACATAGGATTATAAAGAGCTCCGTTAATTAACAGCTTATAGTATTATTGACAGTGAAATATACCTCAGCTGCGTTATAGTCGGTTATAACAGCCTCATAGAAATGGTTATCTTCGGGCCACCTGGTCCAAACTTTCCTTCCAATTAATGGATCATATGGTGCTGCTTCAGCAGGTTCATTTATTGCAAAGGCCCCTGAAGAAGTACGATTAGGAGGCTGCGGCCTTCCAGGAGGACCTGTGGAAGGGTACTGCGTCGACTGCATTGAGGATGCAGCAAAAGATGCATAAGCAGTAAGTGGCAGAAATAGAAATAGAATATGCTATCTCAATCATTAACGTTTCTTATGTCATTTAAAATAAATTAACTCACTGATTTTGACTTCTTGCTCTTTGCTCCTGGGGGAGGACCCCGTCTCAAGGCCGATGAAGATGGTTGCATAGATGGATGTAATGCAGGAGATGGTGCACCCATAGATAATGAAGCTACAGATTGTGATGTTTTTTGCTTCTTCCGTGATCCTGATACACTTGGACTAGGTAAAGGGTCATGAAGAGGTTGACTGGTACTGAGCATTCCAGGCTGGAGCCCACTCATAGTTCTCCACTCCCTAACAGTAATAGTTGATCATAGTTCCCATTACAATTCAGGGATAACCAGAAATCATTAATAAAAGTTGCTCAGCAGAGCATGGCATTCATATAATCAGACCTTATCCTACGGATGATGTCATCTGCATTAACCCTCAATAGAAGCTCCCTATGTTCCTCATCTGATACTCTCAACTCCTTTCTGAGTTCAGTAATTAAACTTTCCTTCTCCTGAGAGGGACAACATATTTGGTCTATAGCTTTAAAACAATTGACATAAGCTTCAATGGAAAAAAATTATTGAATAGTTACGATACCCAAGTTAAAGCATCTGACTGAGCTTTAAAGGCCCGTAAGACGGAACAGTATGCTTCCTGCTCAATGAGATGGATTTGAGTTTCCATGTCGCCATGCATTCGAGGCAAAGGAGTGGAACCTGCAACTGCTGATCTTCCATTCCCAGCAGCAGTGCGACCCCCTCTTTGAAACCTATTCTGATGTGAAGGAGGAAGGTCATCATCTGTTCCTGCAGTTGTGCCAGCTCAGAAAGATTCATTATTTGAGTTAAGTTTCCAGGATGTCAGAAGATCTATGCAAGGGTTCAGAAGGAATAATGTACCTCTTATTACCAAAAGAAATCTGAGATACAAAAACTTTCATAAAGTTACAAGCTGTTAAATTGTTTCTTGAAATCACTCATTAATAAACATTTTAGAACACTCCAAATGACGTAGAAATTGCAACATGGAGAAAAACAGATTTGCGAGCAAAAGGGAGCTTCAGCCTTTTGTGAATACAAGCTAACATTAGATTGAAAAGCAGGTTTCATAACCCTAGATACTCGCTCAATATTAGACAAGGTCGCCAAGGAAAGCCAACCAAGCTAATGAAACCAAGTTCTTTTAATCTCACAAATCACCAAATTTACAAGGAAAAATAAAGACAAACTGGAATAGAACTTTCGAACTCAACTCACCACTGCTATCAGAAAGCGCATAGTCCATGACAGCTCCTTCAAAATTCAATCTTGACTAAATGCTATGAAAACCCTTTGGTCCAATAGAAGAAACAGAATCAAGGTACCAAATTGTTGAGAAATATACCTGGAAACAATCAATAAAAACCAAAAATAGTCATAAAATCAGCTAAATGAAACAATCAATCAGCTAAACTAGCTATAAACTCCCTATTCAAAATCTTGGTGCTACAACAATTAGCAACAATCAATTATGCCAGCTGAAAGCAAGATCCTTAAAGTATGCACTGAAAATATCGAGCATAGAAATTATAAGTCTAACTTTTTACTTCAAACCAGCTACTTGTCACCACTGTCATACTTTTCCTTCTCTCCGTCCAAAAGCCATAGTGCTTTCACTGTTCAACAAGTTAAATTGATGAGGTTTTGGCCTAATGAGTTTGCCTTCGCTCCTAATTATGCACTAATATGCAAATAATTGAGGTATCAATTAATTGTTACTATCTCTAGTCTACTCCTTTTTTTTGGCTTGTATAAGCACCTTTGGAAATGGAATTAAATAACATTTTGAAACATTACAAATTTAACTCTTTTTGAAGAAACACGCGAATTTTTACTTTAGCATAGAACAATTATATTAGGATTGGCATTGTATTTTAGCCATTTGATAATTGATGAGTTTGCTTTTTATTACTTATACTCTATAGCTACTTGCTTTTCATGAAGCAAAAAGGAAAATAGCCAATAACCAAAGAAACATAAATTCAAGCAAATTCGTTGAAACAAAAACCCTAATTCCCAAATGTATGATCTTAACTAAAGAACATAAATTCAAAGATACAAACTTTCTACTCTAATCGAGCTTTACAATTTTTTAACTAGGCTCACCGCCATAAAACTAAAAAAAAATCAATTTCACGTCAAGTTCATCGAAGACAAACCCTAAATTCACAAAACTACGCTCCTATAATTACTCGAAACAAAATCACAAAATCTTACAAGCTTACCTTTTCTATCCAACGCCTCCTATTCTAAGGATGGAAAGCAAATTATTTCACCAAACATTTCTCAATTTTCAACCAAAATTCACTTCAAACAAGCTGCGAGACCAATAAAATTCAACGAATCTCTTCCAAAAGCTAAACTCCGAGAAGCTCCAACACCACCAAAAAATACGAAACTTACTCGGATAAAAATTCTGCGAATCCCAAGTAAAAAAAGATTGAATCAAATAAGCTCGCCAAAAAAAAAGTCAATTCGAAACCGATCACGTTCGGTCAAGGGCGAAACTCCGATTCGAAAATTCAAATTCTGCTTGAAATTCGAGCAAATATTGAGATTTAACGATTTTAAGGAAAGATTTGGAGATGAAAATTAGGGATGAAACTAGGGTTTAGAGAGTGAAAAAAAATTTGTGTGACGAGATTTGGTTTGGATTGCGAAAGAGAGAGAAAGCGAGAGAGAGTGCGTGTGTTTGAGAGAGGAGAGAGAAACAACGCGGACTTGAAAACTTTTATTTATTTATTTTTTGTTTAGTTAATAATTCATTTTGAGTTCCGCCCTTTACGACCATAATTAATGTCGTTTTGATAAAAAACAATTTGGATAAACTACAACTAAAGTCATTAAACTATTAGTAATTTTATACTTTCGGTACTTAACTTCAAAAAGTTACAAAATAGTCACTAAACTATTCTAAAGTTTTCATTTATATCACTCAACTGTTAAAAATCGTTGTTGTATGATCTTTTTTATTCGCACCGCCAGCACAAAATGAAAGCTTTCATTCTTTTCTACAATTCTTTTTTTTAATTACTTTAGATGTCATAAATATGTAAGTTAAAATTCAAACAGTTTTATTCTTCTATCTCCGACATTGATATGTCATATCAATTTAGATATAAGGTTTATTTTTCTACTCATTTATGAGTATTAATCCATGTCCCTATCATCGAATATAAAAAATATAATCTGAATTTTAAATTAACAAAATTATAAAAAATTAATATATAATTTTGTCTTGGAATGATAATATTGAGATAATATTATTTTAACAACTTGGGTTGAATCTAAATATGTGCATGATTTTTTCTACTTTTCATATAAAATATAATGTCATGGAATGATAAAATTAATGATTTACCTCAAATTCTTAAATTGGATAAGAAAAATACATTTAAATACGTTTGATCTTATATTTTCGGATGTCAATCGACTTAAAAGTAGTTATCTTAAATTATAATGACGTCACCTATTTCTTAGTATGCTGATATAAATTATATATATAATATATACGAAAAATGTTTAAAATATGAATGGTATATTTTAAATATGCTTTGTGTAGTATCTAAACTAAAATTTAATACTCGAGCTTATTATTTGGACAAATGGAATGGTTTAGTTGTTACAACTTTAATGCATTATGTAATTTAATCCATGTTAATTTTAAAAGTGAGCAATTAAAGATAATTAATCTCGTTTAATAATTTTCGTCAATTGTACATATTTTTATTAGTTTAATAATAAAATTAGCCTTTAAAGTTTACATATTTTACCATTTAGGTCTTGATTTAACAAATTTGGCCTACAATGCTTGCACATTCTGTAAACATTTACATAAAATGTATAAACCTCAAGGGCTAAATTTGTTATTATACTAATCAAAATTATGTACAATTCATAGAAAACATTAAGGTCATGAGTAAATTGCCTTTTATTGCTCGTTTTCAAAATTAGCAGAGATTTGATTATTTCAATCTTTTAATTAGGGATCAATTATTGGTAAAAAGACCTCTCGAGTCTCTCTCAAAATCGAAATTGAGCAAATTTATTTCTCTAAAAAAATGGAACAATTTAATCCTGTCAAATTCAAAAGTTAGCAATTAAGAACAATTAATTGCAACGTTAATGTTTTGTTATGCATAAATCTAATTGGTATAATAACAATTTTAGACCTCAAAGTTTACACATTTTGTCAGTTTAGTAATGATTTAACAAATTTTAGCTAGCAACATTTGTATAAATGTGTAAAATGTTGAAGCTAAACTTGTTTAAATGTTTAGAATCTAGACAAATTTGACAAAACATGTAAACATCGCGAACTAAATTTATTGTTATACCAATTAAAATTATATACTGAATATATTAGTGTCGTTGTTGATTGTCCTTAATTGCTCACTTTCAAAATTAATAGGGATTAAATTACTCCGATTTTTTTGAAAGGGACCAATTTACTCAATTTCAAAATTGAGAATGTCCAAAGATGTCCTTTTACCTCAATTATTCAAGATGGAAATTAAGGGGGGCTAAAGAAGTGCTTATACCATTTGTTTTAAAAAAATGTAAAATACTTTTTGGTGCATATATTCTATATAGATGATTTAACTTGGGGCCATTAACTTAGCAATTAACTCCATTTTGGTACTTGTATATTTTCTTTCACATTGGTACATGAAATTATTAATTAAATCAAATTTAGTCATTGAACTTAGATTACGTCAAAATTTGATGATGTGTGATCAATGTTCTTGGAACAAGATTAATTAGTTAGTTGGCTCGATGGGACAGAGAACCAATTAGTAAACTGGTCCGAACTTCAAATAAATGAGTTGAACCGATTGAATTAAAAATTGCTTAAAACCAATAAAAATGGAAAACTTTGACAAAAACTTATAGTTGAATAGTTTGAATCGATTTAATATATATATATATATATATTTGTGATTTTTTATTAGTTTAGCATTTGAACAAGACAAATTGATTGAATCAATAACTAATGGTCTGAGTAGTTTGGCTACTAGTCCGATTATTAAAATACTATACGTACACTATAAGATTGTACCACTTCGTCACTTGAAAGATTATATAAATATTTTAAATTTCAAATGATGATGTGACACAATCTCGGAGTGCTACATTCTCAAACTTTAAAAATTTTCAAGTTTAGGACCAAAATAAATCTAGATGTCAAGTTTAAATACCAAAATGGATCACAAAAAGTATAAGTACCGAAATAAATCTAGTTGCCAAATTCAAGTCCCAAAATTTAATTATCTTTACTTTAAGGGTAACTTACACTCGAGGTAACTAAATATTTAGTAAGTTTATGTTTTGATCACTCAACTTTAAAAAGTTACAAAATAGTCACTAAACTATTCAGAAATTTTAATTGAAGTCATCGAGATATTAAAATCACTATTATATGGCATTCTCTGTTCACGTTGTTTGCATCAATCTAAAGCTTTTCTTCTTTTCTCTTTTACAATTCATTTTTTCTATTCAAAAAATAACATTGAACGTTACGAATCTACTAACAAATATTCAAACAATTTTCCTCTTTAATCTCCGAAATTGACCGTCAAATTAACTTGAATATAAGGTATATTTTCCTACTCGTCGTTGGGTACTGATCCACCATATTGGTTGTTGAATCGTCACTAGGAGCTTGCTAATCGAATTAAAAAAAAACTAATTTTTTTTGAATAGTTCAGTGGCTAAAATAAAAAATTTCGAATAATTTAATGATTTTTTGTAACTTTTTGAAATTAAATGATCAAAACGTAAACATACCAATAATTTAGTAACATTAAGTGGAATTTACCTTATTTTAAAAGCAAAAATATTAAAATATGCAAAAATATTACCTAATAAAATAAAAATAAAAATATAAGAATAAAACGCAAATTTTCAAATTTTCACACGTGTGAAAGGCTTGGTTGGATAGTAAGGTTACGTATATCCATTAGACCGACAAATCAACGCACCTCTTTACTTTCTCTCAAAATTTTAAAAGGAAAAAAATTAAAAAAATTAAAAAAAAAGGAAAAATGAGATTTCATTTCTCTCCAAAAACACCGCTCCTCTCACTCTCTTCTTCCTCTATCACTTCCCTTTGCCTCCGTCCTTTCCTTCCTTCTGCCCCTAAATCCCATTTTTACCCTTCCCTCGCATGCCACGTGTCTACCGGCGGCAACCTTCGCATGGACTCGACTTCACCGGATCCCTCCTCTTCCTCCTCCGTCTCCGTTGACTCCGTCGCCGACGGTTTGAAAAACCAAAGCTTCAGAGAACATGATATCAGTAAGAATAATAATAATATGAACAATGAAAATAAGAAGAATAATGGAAAATTGAGCCTTGAAGATCTTAATTGGGACCATTCATTCGTTAGAGAACTGCCTGGTGACCCTAGAAACGATTCAATTCCACGTCAGGTTTGATTTCTACTATTTTACTTTTTCATGTTTTTAGTTTTATGCTTCTTATTTTTTTCTCGGTTGAATTGAAATTTGTTGAAAGTATTATGTAATTATTTATTTATTTTATGGCACTGTTAGTTTTTTTTTTTTTTTGCCTAAACTGTTTTATTATCTCAAACTGCAATTTTTTTAATTAACTAGCGAGGAATATCAACGTTTCGTATTAGATTTTTATTTTTATTTTTTCTAAGTTTTATGGTGATTTTGTAGGTTTTCCATGCATGTTATACAAAAGTTTTGCCATCAGCTGAAGTAGAGAATCCTAAGCTTGTTGCCTGGTCAGATTCAGTGGCTGATTTGCTTGATTTGGATCCTAAAGAGTAAGTATTGCTTTACATTGGATTTCAAAACATAGTAGCGAATGAAGGATGAATGGTGATGGCCACCAGGGAAATCTGTGTTCCGTATTTAGACCCTAGAAGTAAGTTCAACTGGTTTTAAATTAAAGAAAAATGAAGCTGAAACGAAGAGATATTTTCTCGGGCATGCCTTTCTACTCATTAAACCCTAAAAACAAGCGCTAGGGTCTAAATTATTTCTAGCCTCATCAAATGGGCATCAAATTTTGGCTCTTGAAGCGATAACATTGTGTGGCACTGCCTTTGCTCCCAGGGGCACGCCATGACTACATTGAACTTGCATGTGGGAACTTGGGTTGTATTTCATATCTGTTTATCATTGAATCCGCTAGATCTAGTATTTTTTTTTTTAAAAAAAATTCCCTTGGAATGTTTAAATTTCAACTTTTGTATGAAATAATTGATGAAGGGGAAGGGAGGGGGAGACCGGGGATAAATTTGCAAAGATAACAGTGATCATGTGCCAATGATTTATGGAGATGTCATGCTATTTCTATATGTGTCTGGTATTTTGATATTTTTTCTGTACAAACATTGAAGTTTATATAAAATTAACTCTCAAATTATATTGTTTGAATTGTGTTTGAAATGGCTTCTTATTTTGTGCTATCTCTGTCATCATCTCTAGTTTTCTGATAATAGAATTTGAAAGTGAGATGGATTAATTGCCATATATAGGATACATAATCCTATAGAAGGATTAGATTGGAAACGCCTTATGAATAGGATTATTTTGAATAAGTTTAGGGCATCTTGTCATGTATGCATGGAAATAAGATAAACTATGATCATTCACTCATCAACTTTGCTTTGTAATACCTAATATATTATCCTATCAAGAAAATTCTCTGTAGGATTAATTCATTGCACATAATCTTGAGAAATATATCTTTCATCCCTTGGTTTTGATTGTTATTTACTTCCTTTTTATGTATTCCCGCATTGCATCATGTTGTCCAAGGCATTAACCGTACAGCTCTTTATCGGTGTTGTAGATTTGGAAGACCAGATTTTCCCCTTAAATTTTCTGGGGCTTCTCCCTTGGCAGGAGCGTAAGTATTTGTCTTCTGTTCTTTTTACAAATTACTTTCTGCTACTTCCTTAGTCACTCTGCATTTGGTCCTCATTGATATTTCCTACGACAGGGTGCCATATGCTCAATGCTATGGAGGACATCAGTTTGGCACATGGGCTGGTCAACTGGGTGACGGCCGTGCCATTACTCTTGGGGAGATTATGAATTCGAAATTAGAAAGGTGGGAACTGCAGCTTAAAGGAGCTGGGAAGACGCCATACAGTCGATTTGCAGATGGGCTTGCAGTTTTACGGAGTAGCATACGTGAATTTCTTTGCAGTGAAGCAATGCATTTTCTAGGAATTCCAACTACTCGCGCTCTTTGTCTTGTGACTACAGGAAAATTTGTAACTCGGGACATGTTTTATGAGTATGTTCATTGGATTTTGTTTTTTATTAAGATAACCACGGGGTGACGAGACATTTCTTGCATACAATGTATAACTATGTAGGGTGTATTTTCAATTATAACTCTTTACATCTTTTACTGCAGTGGCAATCCGAAGGATGAGCCTGGTGCAGTTGTCTGTAGAGTTTCCCAGTCCTTTCTGCGGTTTGGGTCATACCAAATACATGCTTCAAGGGGAGGAGAGGACCTTGGTATTGTACGTTCGTTGGCAGACTATGCCATCAGACATCATTTCCCTCACATTGAGAACATGAGCAAAAGTGAGAGCTTGTCTTTTAGCACTGGTGACAATGATCAATCAGTTGTGGATTTGACTTCAAACAAGTATGCAGGTAAACATTAAGATTCGTTCCCACACGTTTTATGAAGTGTAAACGTCAAGAACAAAGTGAAAGTTGTACTAGTAAAATTTGGCTAGGTAAAATATCTAGTGGCCCTGAGAACATGATTTCCTATTGCTTTTGGCTTTAAGCACTTTTACATTCAAAAGCTGTAGGATATTCTGATTCTTCCCTAAGTTAACATAGAACATATGACTGACTTAACATACTGAGTCAAGGCCTGGTTTCTTGTATGGTGCTGACTTGTGCATCTAGGCCAATGGCGTGTCCACTCCTTTAACTAGTGTCATGACTTGTGCGAGTGATTGAGACAGGATAGCTTCACTCTTTGCTTCTTGATTTACTTTTGGGTCACTGTGAAGCACTTTGTTCAAAAAAAGATTGTCACTTCTGATCCATGAAGCATAAATTTTTGTTTGAAAGCAGAAACCAGATGAGAATTGTCTTGCTTTAGGTAAACTAATCCACGTAGATACATAGGGAATTGAATTTGACTGTGTTGTGGGGGACATGAGTGCTTTCTTGCTCCTCCGCTGTGCAATTTTTCGATGTCCTTTTTGGGGGTGAATGAAGACAATTAGTCAAGTCTTGCGTATGCCTTTTGCACATATTGGTAACGATTCTAATATTTACTCCTATTGTTTATGTACAGCATGGACAGTGGAGATTGCTGAGCGTACTGCCTCTTTGGTTGCTAGATGGCAGGGAGTTGGCTTTACTCATGGTGTGCTGAACACGGACAACATGAGTATTTTAGGGCTCACCATTGATTATGGTCCTTTTGGATTTTTGGATGCTTTTGATCCAAGTTACACACCAAATGTTACAGATCTTCCAGGGAGAAGATACTGTTTTGCAAATCAGCCTGATATTGGCTTATGGAATATTGCACAATTTGCCTCAACTTTGATGACTGCTAACTTGATAAGTGATCAAGAAGCAAATTATGCGATGGAAAGGTATGTCTGGTTTGTGTTCTCTTTCTTTGCAATAAAACTAAAGTATTCCATTGTAGACAATCAAATAAGTTGTCCTGCTATACAGGTATGGGACAAAATTTATGGACGATTATCAAGCAATACTGAGCCAAAAGCTTGGCCTCCAAAAATACAATAAACAGCTTGTCAATAAACTTCTTAGTAATTTGGCTGTTGATAAAGTGGATTACACGAACTTCTTTCGGGCACTTTCCAATATCAAAGCAGATCCTAGCATTCCAGGTGATGAGTTGTTGGTGCCATTGAAAGCTGTTCTGCTAGACATGGGCAAGGAACGCAAGGAGGCGTGGACTAGTTGGGTACAATCCTACATTCAAGAGGTACAATTGGGTTTTTCCTCATATGAATATGCACATACATATTAGGGTAAAGGTATCATGGAGGCCCTTGTATTAGAAATTGGATTTCTATTGTTAAAATTTTTCATTAATTTTTGTTGTTAAACTGATTCCTGTACATCAGCATAAGGAACACGTGGCACGTCACGTGTTCTTGTCTGGTTATTCCGTCAACCATGTAAGTTTTTTAACAATACAAATTGATGTAATTTTTAATAGAAAGAACCAATTTGCACTTTGATTTGATGTACAATGACTAATTTGTCCTTTTTTTAAGAAAGGGAGGCAAAATACAATGTGGCTTTTAGTACAGGGCTTCCATGGTACATTTACCTACATATTAATCATAGCTGAAATCTCACAAACTCGTTTTTTTTTTACTGCAGCTTGTTGCGAGTGGCGTCTCAGATGAGGAGAGGAAAGCTTCAATGAACTCAGTTAACCCTAAATATGTTCTCAGGAACTACTTATGTCAGAGCGCTATCGATGCAGCTGAAATGGGTGACTTGGAAGAAGTCCGAAGGCTCCTTAAAGTAATGGAGCGACCATATGATGAACAACCGGGAATGGAAAAATATGCTCGTTTGCCTCCAGCATGGGCTTATCGGCCTGGTGTGTGCATGCTATCCTGTTCGTCATGAGTTTATCACTTGAGGTACGTTATACAAAAATCACAAATACCAAAAAAGAAAAAAATGATTGCACCTTCGTATATAATAGTGGAAAAGATTTTTATTTCCCTTTTCCTCCCCTATATCATAAAGTTTAGTAGTGCTTGTATACCCTTTTAGGCTTTTATGTTGTATGCTTGTTTATGTTTTGACCTTGCCATTATTTCTGATACTTATATAGCCCATTTGTTGTATGTATAACAACAGAAGCAAGGATTAAATTTAGAATTTAACTCTTAATCTTACCTAGTGTTTTTTTTTTTTTAATGTCTAGAATTACTCATAAATCCTCTTCAATTCATAAATAGGAGGATTAAATGTGTTTGAGCGTGATCAAACCCATATACTTCTACACTAGCAACAATGCTGATGCCAGCTAGGCTAAGACTCACTCGGCAATCTTACTAGTGTAGTAAGCATCAAATTTATGCTGCTTTTGAGTTTATGTGATTTTCTAAGGTGTTTGATATGTTTGTCCGATGTATATCCGGAGATATGCATAATTGTATAGTAGATGTGATCTTAATACATAAAAACATAAAAAAGATGGATATGCTTATTGGATATATATATATATGTATGTAATGTAATGTATCCGGTATTCATATATGAATTTCAATGAAGAGGTGGCCCAAATTAGATTAGAAGATGATGAGTGATAGTGTTGCAATAGACTGGTTCAAGGGTAAAGGGTAGGGTTATCTATTCAAATATGAAGGATCATTCAGAATTTAGAATTTTAGAGGGCTTAAAAAAATATTGTTTGAAACTGGGTTTGAACCAAAAAAAAAAAAAGAGATCTGTTTAAAATAAGGTTGAGGTCAACATTTGAAGTGCTTGATTTAGTTCGGTCATATTTATTTTCAACTTGTTTTAGTATTATTTATTCATCTGAATGAAAACGGAAATGACCCCTACCCGAACGTCCTAATTGGCAATTCTCTGCATCATCATCACCTATTTGGTTTAAAGAATTTATTTTATAATTTTAGATTTTATATAAATTTTTGGTTTAAGAATTTATTTTTAATGGTTCTTTTTGTTTTTTAAAATTTATATAAAATTTAGGAATAAGTAAATAATTTGGTACAATATCAGTGTTTCATGACATACTTTCACAAAAGGATAAAAAATGAAAACTATTGTCAAGTGTTTTATTTTCATCCCTAGGAGTTTTGATAAATGTTTTGAGTTTTAATTAATTTTTAAACTTCAAAATGTTTTAATTGAATTATTAAAATAATTTAGTTATTAACTAAGATATTAAAGTTGTCAACTAGTTTGAATTTATTGTGGAGCATATTTAAAATATGTGAATAATATTGTAGAAGTATGTGCACTTGTAATATGAATAATTTGAATTTGGCGGGTTATAAAAGAAAATAATGTCAATAAAATTTAAGAAACAATTTCTTTTAATGATTCATATCTTTGCATACAAGCAATTCATTTATCTATTATTTGATTGATTAATCTTTTGTACTGTAATGTCAAGGGTTAAATGTTTTAGTAGTTCTTCATTGGTGGATGGATCAAGATAATATTGAATTAGAGTTTTAAGTTTTAGTTCATCCTTCTTTGAAATAATATCTCAGGATTTGCAGCAATAACTTTGTATACTATTGTACGCTCATTAACTGAATGTCTATGGTTAACTAATTGATAGGCTTGAGGAATAGTTGAAGCCATACCTAATCGAAAAAGGATGTTATTCAATCACATTTCCAAGTAATTATAGTAAAACTTGACATATTGATTTTTTAATTTTTTTGACAATACGAACGCATTTAAGTAATTATCGTTCTGTAAGGCTATAATGAAATTTGTTTTCTTGAAAACGAATATAATTTTGAGATTTTCTATTTTGGCACAATTGATTTTTAAGATTGCTTCGATTCTAGGCCTTTTTACTTGTTAGTCTTTGTAGATCTTCCATACGATGTATTCTTTTGAAATGAGGACCCTCAATAATGTGACATAAGAGCTTTTATTAATTTAAATTTTATTGAAATTTTATAAATTGAAATTAAAACTCAGCTAAATGAAACGAAATCGACTAAAGGGTTGTAGTATGAATATCAATGAGATGAATAAATTAATGTGTTTGCAGATTTGATCAGTGTGTTTCGAATTGGTACAATATTATATTAAATAGAATTTAATTAGAATGTTTTAAATTTTAAAATATAGATTATAGTTTATGTTAAAATTAATCAAAATTATAATATTTGCATAAACAATTGTTTATTATTACAATTTATAATGGCTTTATTTAATGTACACTAATAGCATAAAAAATTAAAAAAAGGTAATAGCAAAACCAAATAATCAAAAATGAATTAGCTTATATACGTGCACTCAAACTCCCTTACACACGCGTTAGAACTCGGTGAAAGAAACGCTCCGTCTATACTCCGATAACGGTGACTGTAACGGCGATGATGGCATTGACAACGAAGCCTTCAAACTCCAGAAATATTCCCTTATATCTATCCCTCGAGCCGTTACGTTCTCCATCAACTCAGCGTCATCTCCCGACGGAATAAACGGCGGTCGTAAAACCTCCGTCAAGATATCCCACTTCACCCCTTCGAAGAACGGGTGTTCCTTAATCTCACACGCGCCGCCGTGATACCCAAGTCTCATTTTCGGATCCTTTTGTAACAACCGTCCTATTAAATCAGTCAAACCGTTACGTTGACCCATGAACTCAGGCTCTTTACCCAATACATTCCTAAACGTGTCTTTGCGGTTATTCCCTTTAAACGGCGTCGTACCGTACATCATCTCGTAGCTTAATATACCCAAAGCCCACCAATCGACGGCGAATTCATGACCGTCTCCTCGCACAACTTCCGGTGAAACGTATTCTTCTGTCCCAACGAACGAGTTTGAACATTCCCCATTCGAGAAACTCAGTTTCCGACGACTCACTGGGCTGACTCGAGCTGATTTCGGTTTCTTCAAAGCTTTGTTATAAGTTACACCCGTGATCCATTGAGTAAAATTCACCCGACATTTACGTCGGACATTGATTTCCGGCGAATTTTTCCGGTAATCCAAGATTTCCGACAATTGCTTCTTCTTTAAACCACGTGAAAGGTCAAAATCCGTCAATGTCACGTGACCAGACCGTTGAACAAGTACGTTTTCAGGCTTAAGGTCTCTATAAACAACCCCCATGAAATGAAGGTGCTCCAGAGCACAAAGGATCTCCGCCAAGTAAAACCTTATAACAGAAATAGCAAAAACGCCATCGTTTTGATGGTGACGAAGTACATTAAGATCAGCACCGGGGCAATAAGGTACAGCCCAACCGATAAACTCATCGGTTTCGAAAAAACCCAAAAGACGTGGCAGAAACGGGTGGTTTCGCGTCGGGTCAGGATCCGAAACCATCTTCAAAACCCCAATTTCCCAGCGAGTTCGACGGTCTCCGCCATTGTTGAACCTTCGAACGACTTTAAGAGCAAAAGGGGAACGAGCAGTGGGATCAATGGAGGTGTCGTGGACGAGAAAAACAGTGCCCGTTGCTCCTTTACCGAGGATTTTAATGGCTTTGAGGGTTTCTAAATTCAATTGTAGTGAAGGATTTGAAGCTGAAGATGGATACTCCATTTTTGAGCCAAAAAAAAAAAAAGGTGAAAAGAGACTATGAGAATGGTGGGGGGAGCTATGATGTTAGATCGTGGAGGGATTGCTATATATAGTCTGATTTTGTTTTTTTGTATGTAGTGTGTGATTTTGTGTGTTAGTGGAAAAACATGGGACTTGGGTTCCTTACGTTAAGGGTGGATTATGATTGAAAAAATAGTGGACTCAAATGAGAAACTAGTGGAAAGTTCCTTTATTTGGCCTTTTCTTAGGGCAATTTAGACTTTTTCAAGCTTGAACTTCTGCTCGAAATATGAATTTTTTTTATGATGTTTAAATTGAATCAGATTAATAGGTTAAACAAGGAGAACCAATTAATGTATTGGTCTAAAGAGAGAGGTTAGAGCTGTTGATTCATAAATTGCTCGAAATCGATTAAATTAAATTAAAATTTCCATTGAATTATTTTTCTTTATTTTTTTAAATATTTTTATGAACTTTTAATGCTTTATTTAATTAAACATGATAAATTGGTTGGACCGGTAATCGATAGGTCTGATCGGTTTTAAAAATCTTGGGCAAAAAAAATAAATAGACTAGGGTTTTAACATTTAAGGCTTGACCCAGCTAGACTCATTTTATACTTTTGTAATATATTTTTATTTTATTTTTATATATTGTATAATTTTATGTATCTAAATTTAAAAGTTAAATAAAAGAAAAACCATCTAAATATAAAATATTAAATTAAAAATAATATATGATTTTTTAAAGAATTTAGATAGCCTAAAATAAGCAAAGGTTAGTCATTTATAAATATGAGCGGATGTAAACAAATATAAAGTAAATTAATATCTAACCCAACTCAACCTATGAATATCTATAGGGCAAATTAAAGAAAAGGGTTAGTTTTCAAATTAAAGCATACATTTTAATTTGATTTTAAATTTAATTTATAATGTTTAAAATCAATATTGTGTCAATTCAGTCTTTCCGTTAATCTAATATAGAGCATATTTAAATTTAATGGATCAAATTGTAAACACATCCTATTACATGAATAGCTTGGATTGGTCGTGTTAAAATAATATATTTGGGTTTTCAAAGTATCAACGTTTTATCAGTCACGTCTTTCTATTAATCTCAAGTTAATTAAATGCCAGAGTAAATCTAATATGAAGCATATTTAGATTACACGATCAAAATGTATTGCATGGATGGTTTGGATCAATCGTGTTAAAAAGGATAAAAAGAAATAACTCACTTGAATTTTATTGATATAGTTTATTTTTTTTATCATGTTAGATCCAAATTATTCATGCAGTATATACACATTCTTATAATTTAATCCATATGTTTTTCATATTAAATCCAAACCGACATTTAATGTCCAAATAACTAATGGAGTGATGGAAATATTATTTCGAAAATTCGAGAGATTGATTAAAAAATTATGAAGTATAGGGACCTATTTAAAATCTTAACTATATTTTAGGGGCTTTTGGCGGATTAGCCAAAACCTTTTTAATTTTTGTTTATAGTAAATTACCTCAATCACCTAATTATTATTATTTTACATAATCAATATCAAGCCTAAGGTTTTGAATTTGATTAACCCAATCTCTCTTGCAATAGTGAATTTAGATAATATTTCAAGGCCTAAAATGTAATTTTACCATTTATTAATTTATATTTTTAAAACTTTAAAGAAAATAAAATACAATTTTTATTTATTTTAGGAGGCTCGACCGGTCATTGTCCCTCTAGTGTCGCTTCTACTCTCTTGCCCTATAAAAATACATTTTAAATAATATTTTTAATATATTTAAAAGTCCAACATTTTGTTCAATTTAATATATCTAATACATATAATTCGAGTTTTAGATAATTTTATTATAAATTCGGATTTCTTGATCTATAAAAACTTTTACAATCACCATTGTTATGAATATTATATATTTTTTAATACAATAAGAGTATAATAAATTTTTTTATATTATTTATATTTGTTTTACGATTCATGTTCAAAGTTCGAGATTACTCCTCTCAATAATATCATCTCCAACATTCAAAAGAGTACAATAATTTTCCTTCAAATGAAAAATAAAAAAATTGCAATTGCCACCCATATGGAAATTAAGAGGTCTTAAGTGTAATGAGTTGGTTAAAGTGGATATAGGCCCCTTTTTATTTTCTTTTCTTTTTTCCTTTTCCTTTTTTCTTACCAAACAAACAACAAATTGGCAAAGAAAATAGGGCACACGTGTTTGGGATAAAAGTGAGAATAAAAACATTCCTATTTGTACGGATTTCACACGTGGCATCCCACAATCTAAGAACAGTACAGCACGTGTGAACGTGTACCATCATGAATTTATATTTTGTCACACGTGTAGGATTCATATTCGAATAATGTCATCACCGTCCTATTTTATGTATATCAGACATTAATTTAATTAAACATATTAAAATATTGTATTTATTTTAAGAAAATAAAATTATGTATTTATAATTTTTTATAAAACGTTTTTTTAAATTAGCCCATTTTTTCTCGTTTTGATAACTAAATTATAATTCCGTTACACTTTTTAATCTTTATCGTTAATAGAGTTAAAAAACTAGCAACCAACCAAAACATGCCACATATCCTCAATTGACCACTATTGTGGACGATAACGTGGCCGTTGCCCGCGTTGATTGTGTGATGATCATATCAATAAACCGTAAAAAATATTAAAAACAGTAAAAAGTATTTTAAAATATATAAAATTGTAAAAAAATTAAATTATTAAAAAGCAAATATTGTTAACAATATTTTAAAATTGTAAAAAATATTAAAATTATAAAATATTAATTAAATTTTGTAAAAATTATTAAAATTGCAAATAATTATTAAAAGTTGTAAAATTATTTCAAAATTGTGAACCAATAGAATTTAATCGGCAATTTCATAATTTTTAATCGAATCATATGTTGTTATTGTTTCAGGACTGTAGATCTGTAAATAGTAATGCCGAATAAATTAAGAAAATAAAGTAGATGACAACATAGAAAATCTCCTTGTATTCTTTTGGAATTTGTAGAGAAAATTGAAGAAGAATAATTTGATTTGTTGATTTTTTCCAATTTTAATAATTTAAAAAAATTAAATAATGTTTAATGATTTTAATTACTTTTAAAAATTAAATATTTCAAAACAATATTTAATAATTATTTATAAATTTTCTTTTTTATAATTTTTAAATATTTTTAATATTTTCTAATAATTTAAATATCACATTTACAATTTTTTGATTCAGTCAACGCGGTTAATGGCCATATCATGGTCCACATTAATGGATTAATCTTATTATAAGTTCTGATTATATCTGTTTTTTCTTATACAATGCCTACAACTACTCAGAACTCTTCTCTAACTCTTAAATTGGAGGATAATGCGCTTCAACGCACTCGAATCCACATCCTTCTGTACTAACAATAATATCGATGCCAATCGAATTAAAACTTAATTGACATGAAATTTTAATTATTAAAGTTAGGTAGCAAGTTTATTCAACTAAAATATAAAAAAGAATATTTCAACAGAATATGAGTTATAACCTTAAAATATGTCTCACAATTTAAGGGAAATATGGAACTTTTCTTTGTATGCCCAAATATTTTTTTAGGGTTTAATTAAAGGGATGGAAGGCCATAAATATTGCAATATTTTGTCAACAAGTCAAGCCTTTAGACAGCTCTTAATTAGGCTGTAAACAAGCAAAATTTTGTCTTCAATCACTTAATTATGTATAGGTTTAAATTATTTATAAACCCTTAATTTGAAAGATATTATGTATATTGATTCTTAACTTGATTGATATGGATACTGTTGTTAATGTAGAAGGACGTAAATTCGAGTGTGCTGAAGCACAGTATCCTCCAATTTATGGGCTGGGGAAGGCTATGAGTAGTTTTAAATATTATGTAAAAAAGAACAGATATAAACTTATAATGAGATTGTTAAAAAAAAAAGATATTAGGCATCTAAATACAATAATAATACTAATTAAGTTAAGACTTTATTAAAATTCTGAATAATTTATGGAAAGAAAGAGTTGTGCTTGTGATTTGTAAGTTCTAATATTTTGATATAATAATAAATTTAACTCTCAATCATTACCGTTTCAAAATAAATAAAATTCCTTTTTCTTTTATACGCTTAAACATGTTTTTGTTCGATTTAAGATTGGATAGAAATAACTTTTGTATTAAAAAATAAATTAATAAAAATAAAATTTGATTTTATTCATATTATAATTATTTTTTATCTTGTAAATCAAAAAGCCATCACAATAATTCAAATCGGATGGCGGATTTCTCTAAAATGGAAAATTTTTCATTTAGGTATTTTAAAATTTTAAAATTTTAAATTAGTAAATATAAAATTACACTTTGACTTTCCTAAAAATGACAAAAAATAATTCAATCATTTAGAAATTATAAAGATATAGGCTATTAAAATGATGAAATTATATTTTATTATCATAAAATTACAATTTAATTTCTGACTCCTAAAAAAATTCTTACTTCGTCCCTACTTAAAAGGATAGTTAGCTATTCCCAAAAAAAAAAAAAACAGAAGAAGATTATTTAAGGGGTTTTAAACTTTGGCATATGGTGGCATATAGAAAAACATTTCTTCGGAAAAGGATAAAAAAACCCTACAAACCCCATATTTCCCAACTTTAGGATACACAAAATCTTTTTCTACTATTTTCTTTATGCCTTATCTTTTTCACCCCTACAATTTTTCTTAATAAAACCCTAAATCAAGTTCCTTTTTTTCCTCTTTGAAGTTTCAAATAATATATTCTTGAATGCCATCATTTGGTCGGAGAAAATGCAGGCATCCACCAATACTAACTTTAGACTTATAGAAAGATTGGGGTTCTTGTCTAGTTTGATAAATTGGTAGGTTAGGAATTGGAGTTTGGATAAGATATTATGGTAATGTATTATGCTCGGATTATTATTTAATAATTTAAATTCGTTAAAAATAAAATCAAATAAAATTAGGAAAAGTCGATTGAGTTTTAGTTTGGTTGATGTGAGTATTGTTGGTAATGCAGGAGGAGGATGTGGATTCCAGTGCGTTGAAGCACATTATTCTCCTATTTATGGGTTGAAGAGAGATTACGGGTAGTTCTAGGCATTGTGTCAAAAAGAAGAAATATGATCAGAACCTATAATGAGATTGTTCAAAAGTAAAATAAAATTGGAAAAGAAATAATATTCGATGCATTGTATTCGTCAATGTACGAGTCTCGTGAAGGAACGATACCAAGGGGTTGATAGAGGTTAAAACCTGCCTAAAATGGAAAAATATCACATTGACCCCTTTATATTTTATAAAATTATAAATGAGTAATTGGTCAAATTATACTTTGGCCCTCAATGATAAAAATTTACATTTAATCCTTTAAAATCTATAAATATATAAGTTAGTACAATGACGAAGTAGTATTTTAGCTCTAAAAATTACATAACTCGATTTCGACCCCCCAGAAATAATTTTTGGCTTTGCCTCTGGTCTCATGCATTATAAATGAATAATAACATGACATCTTATATCATTAAATAAAGCAACAAAATCGTGGAGGACTTCTACAATAAATATTAATAACTCTCATATTTGAATTTATAATATTGGGTTTAAGTTTTAAGGTTTTAGTATTTATTTATGTTTAAATAAAAGTTATTGATATTTACTTATGTCGTTAATAATACATGAAACCTTGCACTACAAATGTTATACTTTCCCTTGTGTTAGGACACGAGGGCACTTAAATAGTAAACTTGCCACCAGCAAGTCGGGAGGTCATCTATGAAATCATTTTCTTGAGACGATTACCACCTGAACATGAAGTTATTCAATCACTAAACATTACGTAGGCTCAACTATTTTATTCCATCAGAGCTAGAATAAACAACAAGATTTGTCTTGTCACAAACATCCTCGTCCCACTGAAGACATCTTTCCAACGCACATGATAGCTAGATGTCAAGTCCAACACGTTAACATCATATTATATGGGACATTTGCCTATAAATACCTCCAATAACAATGAAGAGAGGATTGACCTTTCAAAGATACTTAGCCTATGTTCCCTCTATACTCAATCTTCAAATCCATCTCCATTCTTCATAACTTTCGACTCTCAACCTCAAATGAACGAATCGACCTTCTCCGTAACCATTCTTTTTTTTTTTCTATACTCTTCTCTTATCAAGTATCATATCAACAACAGTATATCAAATATTCTCCCAATTAAAAATTCTAATTGCCACTCAACCTAAACCATCAACATGCTACTCTCCACCTAAGCTAAAACTCAAAGTAAAAGCAAAGGAAAAAAAAAAGGAAAAAAAGACCTAATTATATTCCATTTCACCCAAATGTGAAAGTTAGGAATATAGTTTAAAGAAAAAGCTATATATACTTTGATGATGATGTTGTCGGCCATTATTTCACCACATAAAAGAAACCTTTTTTGTTTTTCAATTTGAAAATATTTTAGGATCACTTAAAAGGGGAACACAAAAAGAAAAAAAAAATCAATTATTAAGAGATCAAACATTTAATTACAATTAACTTTTGGTTAATAAAAAATTAAAAAAATAATTATAAATTTAGGCTTGTTATATATTTTTTGAACAATCTCGTTATAGATTCTGACCCATAGTCCCTCCCAACTCATAAAAAGGAGGATAATGTGCTTCAGCGCACTCGAACCTACATCCCCCTGCATTGACAACAATACCCTAATTGAGCCAAAACTCAATCAACATTTGTTCAATTTTTTTAATTATTGATAATTTCGATAATAGCAAATAGAAAATTTGAGTTAAAATATGTATATTATTAAAAAATGTTTAATAGTGTCAATATACATAAAATATATAAAAATACAAATTTGAAATTTTTTTAATGATTAAAATGGTTTTACTTGTTTTAGTTACATTTTTTTTTAAAAATTATGTTATTATAAAGGTTTATTCAATTAAATAAGTAATGATGTATAGTTTTGTTAAATAGGCTTTTTTATTTGAGAAATAAAAAAAATTGTAATTTGCATGAGAAATAAAAGTATTAACTTTTTATTTTAATTTTACTTTATTTGTATTTACAAGTGAGAATTCAACTGAATCGAGTAATTATTTTTGAATTAATCGAATTGATAAGTCTTATACTAAATTTTATTTAATCTTTACTGAATCGAGTCAAGTAAAAAATTTTGACCATTTAAAACCAACATCTATAAGTCTTCTAGCCATTTAAAAAAAAAGGCCTAATCGAACCGCAAATGACCTTTCGATTAGTATAATTAATTATTCGAAGTATTCAAATAACTAGAGTTGTACAATTAAAATTCGGGCTAAGCTCTTTAACCATAACTATTTATTCAAGTTTACTCGAAAATTGAATAAATTTAATGACTCGGATTATTTAATTTGAAATTGAAATTTTAATTAATTTTTTCGAACCGAAACTAATTTTACTCGCAATCATATATTAAATAAACATAGAAATGAGTATTCAAGTACAATATACATATTATATATAAATCTAAAAACTTAAAAGAGAAAAGCATTGGTATGATGGAAATGGAAGTTTGAGAAATTGTTTGGAAGGAAAGAAAAAATGTGAGATTATATTGATCCATCATAATGAAAAATCATTGATTTATAATAACTTGTTGGTTGAGTTTCTTTGGAGGGAGCCTCTTTGCCTTCCATAATGCTTAAAGTGGGATACAAGGCATGTACAATTGTACAATTGAGTACATTCCTTTTGTTTTGAACTAAAAAAATAATAGGGACCCTCCACACATTTTCATTTTTGCAAGAAAGCCCACCATTTATATTCTTCTTTTCATTTCCCCTTTGTGATAAGTGTTGTGGAATTGGACTAGCTGGTTAGATGGATTGAATCAGATATCGATCGGTATCTTGGTTCAGATAAATGGATTAACTCTATTTCCGAGGGAATTACTTGAAACTGGTAAAAAATTGGAATTTGAGATAAAAAAAAAATAGTGATTGCATCCATTTATAGTTTTATTAATAATGTTATTAGTAAATTCAAATTAATAAAACTATTGATGACTATTTTTAAAGTGATGACGTGGTTTTTTATTGCAATAAAATTTATGTCATCATTATATTTGGACATGTTAATAACATTATAAAAGTAGAGATTAAATGTCGTCGAATTAAAATAAAAGTATTAAACATGAATTTCAGCGTGCTAGAATGATTAAAATCGCAATTAGACCTTGAACTGTTGATGAAATATGTCTCCAAAAACTTCAGTTTAATATGCAGTTTGATATATGAACTTTAATTTGTTATAATTATGGGCATGAATTTTTTATTGTGCTTCAAGTAATATCTCACTGAACCGCCATATGTTTGTATTTTAAATATGTCAACATTCACTTAATTTTGTACCACAAATTAGGGTGAAATGTGTGAAAAGCCCTTATTTGACCAATATGAAAAGTTTGGTGTTTATGTGAGCATAGAAGTGACATTCCAAATTGCATATTCAGATACCCGACCCATTTTTTGAGATTCGAATTTTAAAATTACTATTATTTACAGATTTGGAGCGGATGCAGATAGATGTCCTAGATATCCATTATCCGTATCCACATTACTTATTTAGATCATGGATGTAGATTCAGATTTTGATATCCAAGTCCATTGGTTACAAAATTCTTATAATATATTATTATATATAAAGAATTTTAGTGGATTCGAATTTGAAATCATTTTTTTTACGTGGATTTGAATACTCAATGATAATAATATTTAATTCAAATTTGGATTTAGATAACAACATTTAAATAATTTGTATATGATAAACATATTCAAATACTTAAAAAATTATAAATTGAATAATTCAAAAAATATAAATATTTGAAAAAAATACACCAATTTAAGCATTTTGCTAAAAGAAATTGCAAATCATTTAGCTAAGTCTCACTCACCTATGAGACTAATATCAATGAAGGAAAACCCAATAATATCTAACAACTTTTAGGCCCCATTAACAAGGAGTGTACACATTGGTTGGAGCCCAATTTCTTAATCCAAATCTATGAATCATGATGCCAATTATAAGCTTATATAAACATGGAAGTGATCCAATTGTACTAATATAAATTTATAATAATTTTGTGCATTTTATAAATTATTGTATGATATTTTTATAATTTTCAGGTGCATTGACAAGAATTAAGAAAACTCTAGAGTTAGGAAGTACTACAGTTATTCATGAGTTGAGTTCCTCGCTCAATACTAAAAGCTCGCTAAAAATATGAAAATATATGGACAAAAATACCTAACCCGAAAAGGGGGTTTAAATAAAAAAATTAAACCTATTTAAAATATGAATCAAGTTTGAACTTCAATATTCAAGACTCAACTTCATAAGTTCTATACATTTGTAATATATATATATATATATTGTCAATTATATCACATAACATTAGGTAAAACATAAAAGATGTGTTAAGTGGTCTAAAATTAAAATTTAATAAAAGAAAGGCTATTTAAAATATTGAATTAAAATAATATTATGAGTGAGTTTGGACAAAATTCTAAACCCATATGTTAGGTCAAACTAAGCTTGAAAAAAAATGGAGTATATTAATATCATACATAGACCCAGCCAAAGGCAAAGCCATAAATTTTATAGTGAAAGGTCGAAAATGAACTGAAAATATTTGGAGGGGCCAAAACATAAATTTTACTATTTGTTAACTAAAATTTAAGGACTTAAAAAAGCTAATATACCAAATGAAGAGGATCAAAACCCTGTTAGCTCTCTTTTAATATCACCCTGAACTTAATTTGTACCAGACTTGAATCTAACGTTACTCGATTTATAGACACCTCTAACAATTATTTTTAAAATATAAGGCAATTATATTTACCAACATTTTAATTCCTCTTAATAGATTACAAAATAAATATGCATGCATTTAAACGTAATTCTAGAAATTTATATTAGTGAAAATATGAAAAATTATAAATATTTTAATAATTTTAGTGAAAAAAATATATATTTTAATTTTCAAAGTAGACGTTATTTCTTTCATCTACTCATTTCAAGTATTGGTTGAAGGATTTTATTTAGGTGAGCTTTTGAAATCAATAGAGCATTTATTTATTTATTTATTAATAATAAAATTTAAGGCACCCATTTTTGTGTATAAAAAATAATAAAAGGAAATTTTCAACCAACAACGCAATTTTCATATGTACACCAATCGCCTAATTATTTTTGAAATTATATTGTTAGGTTGGACCGACTTAGATTCAATTGATATTTTTAGATATTATAGATTTGAATTTTAAATATACACGTAATTTCATAAGAAAATAAAAAATAATATTATGTTAATAATATTATTTGATATCTAAATTTAGTTTTAATGTTGAATTTAGTATTTGATAGATTTTTTTCTCAATTTGATACTTAAGTTTGGCTTAAATGTTTACTTTAGTATCTGGGATTTTCTCAAATCGATACTTGAGCTTTATTTTGTCCCAGTTAAGTACTTGAATTCGACTTTAATATTCAATTTGGTACCTGAGTTTGTTTTTGTCCTTGTTAAGTACCTATGTTTTTTTATTAAAGCACATAGTGGGATATCTAGGGGGTTGACAGGGGCCTCAACCCCCCCAAAATAGAAAATTATCTATTTAGGCCTTTTAGAAATTTTAAATTTTAAGTTAATAAAGGTAAAATTATACTTTGGCCCTCCTAAAAATAATAAAAACATAATTTAATTCTTTAAAAATTATGAAGATATAGACTATTAAAGTTTAAAATTTAATTTCGCCCCCCCTAAAATAAATTTCAGACTTCGCCCGAGAGCACACATATCAAATATTTATTGAGCCACGTAATGCTATTTGGTTGAGTACCCCATTGAATATTAAAACTAAACTTAAGTACCAATTCAAGACAAAAAGGCTCAAGTACCAATTTGAACAATGAAGGCAACCTAAAGTACAAGATAACATATTACCCCTTTTATAAAATAACTGAAATGGTGTTGGCCAACCATAGACTAAAACCCGCCATTGTTTTTCTAAGCAACCTTCTTTATTCTTTATTTGGGTTAATTTCACATGAACTCCACATACCCCAAATTTATTTTTTTTTTCCATTAAACCTCAAAGTATTAGTATTATACTAATTAGATTTTTCCATCGGTCTACCCAAATGGGATGTTAAATGAAAATTCAAAATTTGACGTGAAATATATTAAAATCATGTAGATTAAATTGTAAACACATTTATACGTAATATACATATTATATGAGGGAGTCCTTATATTAGGAGTCAACTTACGTTTTTCTCCTTCTACTCAAAATATAGACAAATTAATCTCTATACGTTAGTTCAAAGGGCAAATCGGTTATTCTATTAAAAAATTCTTCTAATTTTATTGTTATAAACTGGTCATTGTCCATCAGCATAAAGTATACGTAGCACGTCACATGTCACTTTCTGATTATTCCGTCAGCTACGTCAGTTCTTAGCAATACAAATGAATAAAAATTTTAACAAAAATAACCAATTTTAAATCAATTTAAAATCCCAAAAAAAGGCACAATTTTTTTTTCTAAGCAACAATTTTTATTTTTATTTTGTTTCCCACTAAAATATTTTTGATTTTCAATTTTCGAAGCTGAAATATATATAAAAAAGAAAAAAAAAAAGGTGAATTTTTCAGTTAAGAAGATAGTGACATGAACATACCAACCACATGGGGTAATGTAATAATAACTATGGGAAACTGAAAATTCAAGCAAAGCTAAGCCATAGTTGTTGCAGGCTAATGGGGTCCTTCCCCTTTTTCCTTTGGGTTAAATTTCGCTCAGTCCTTATATTTTTCAAAATTTTAAATTTTAGTCCTCGTCCAACTATAATCATTAAATTCATTTAGTACTACTAATTCCAAAATCTGATGTGATAAAAAATATTATCGTCCATGTAATACCATGTCAACTTATTATTTTCACGTATTACTCACTAAAAATCTAAGTAATAGACAAATAATCCAATTGGGGAATATAGACTAAATTTACAATTGTACGTAGGGAACAAGAATTTTCGGTTTTAATTGAAAAAATTGACCCATTCGGTTTTTTCAATTTTGGTTTAGTCAGGTGAGACAGATTGGTTGATTTTGACATTGATTTAATTGGGTAATTCAGTTGGTTATTAATTTTTGAATATCAAAATCGAATCGACTGAAAAACTGAATTATTTTATATTATTTTTTAATTATTTAAAATAGACTTATAATTTATAATATATAATAGATTTATAACGATATAATTCAACTCAATAATCTAAGGTTGGTTAACAGAAAAACTTGACTGAACCAATCAAATTAAAATTGGTTTTATTTGGTCAGTTTTCTCAAGTACAGTCAATCGAATCGATTTTCTCATGTTAGTTAAGTCGGTTCGAAAATAAAACCGACCAAACCGATTGATTAAATTAATTTCTCTCCTTTTAATGTATCCATAGTATAATACTAGTAATTGAATTTAATCAAATGGATTTAACTCTTACTATTTAGATCACGAGTCGAATTTCAAAATTTGGAAAGTAGAGAGATTAAAATGGCTTATTTGAAAAGTACAAGGACTAAATCGGTAGCTTTCATAAAGTGCAAGGGCTAATAGGAAAATTCATCCTATTTTTTCATCTCATCCTATATTTTTCTTCTTCTTTTGCCTCAAATCTTTCCCACCATTCACAATTTAAACTTCCAATCTTTCAATGTCCTTTGTTTAATTTTTCTTTCATCCCAACAATCCTTCTTCTCACATCTACATTTCTTCAAACACTTGTCGTGCGTACACGAATATGTCAAAATCTACATAAAACGAATTATCAAGTCCCCTATTTTTTTCCATAAATATGGTGGCATTTAATGCATCGTGTTTCTTTAATGGTTCCTGCCTCAACCTGTGATCATCATTCACCATTGCTCAATTTGTTTTTTGGTGTGACATTGTCTCCCCTGCAAACAGGTTTCGTTTCTGGTATCAACTTTAAATTCTATTTAATGCTATAGTACTGAGCATATATATACATATGTATGTGTGTATGTATAAGCTACCAAACAATATTAAATGAAGAGCAAAGCTTTAAAGTAAATCAACCAGTGAAGATTGAAGTTCAGTGTCTTTCTTTTTAGTGTTCTACAGGCTTTGGATGGTGTTTCTTTCATGGAGAAGAAAGATAAAGAAACAATGTCAAAAATGGATGACTACGAAGTGATTGAACAGATTGGGAGAGGTGCTTTTGGTGCTGCATTTCTTGTTCTTCATAAAGCTGAGAAAAAAAAGTAAGTGTTTTTTTCTTCTTAATTTTCTGTTTATTAGTATCTAAAATCGAGATCGGATACAAATCCGTACATGGATATGGAGATATAACCTTCCAGCTTAATTAAACATATCCGAATCGAAGTAACATGTTTTTCCTAGAAATCTTGGATCATGTTAAAAATATTGCAGTTTCATAGTGTGATTATTATGATAAAAGCATTATGGAGGTACTTGTACTACTAGTTAGATTATATTTTGTCTCTTTTACTCAAAAAATGAGTAAATTAGTCTCTATATATTAGATCAAAGAATAAATTGGTCATTTTTGTTAAAAATTGTATGCATTTCTATTATTTAAAACTGGTATGGTTGACGAAATAACATGTGTACCTCATTTTGAGGTATAAGAACCAGTCTTTAACAATAAAAATAAATGGGATTTTTAAGAGAATGATCAATTTGTTTTTTTATCTAACATATAGAAATTAATTTGTTCATTTTCTTAGTGAAGGGATAAATGTAATTTAACTTTTAATATAAGAACTTTTATGGTAATTTTACTGATTATTGTAGATTTTGGTACATTATCTTTGATAATATATATGTGCAGGTATGTATTGAAGAAGATTCGTTTGGCTAAACAAACTGAGAAGTTCAAGCGTACAGCACTTCAAGAGGTTTACACTTATTTTTGGCACAAAATTATTTCTTTTGTCTCAATTAAGTACAAGTACACGAATCAAACATTTATTGGATTGTTTGGTTTGTGAATCAAATTAAACATCGAAATCAAATTCATGTACTGAATTGAGACAAAAAAACCTTTCAAATACCAAATTGAATATTGAAACAAGACTCAAGTACCAAATAGTATATTAACCCATCAATAAAATATAAAAGCTAGTGGAAACATATTTCCGAAGAAGATGTTTACTTAATGTTGTTTACTTATTTCTGTTTGCAGATGAATTTGATGGCAAAGCTTAACAATCCATATATTGTAGAGCACAAAGATGGATGGGTGGAAAAGGTTTTGATTATACACATTTATTATTATTATTTTGGATGATTTGATCCCTTAATCAAACTTGTTTAATTCTTGAAATATAAAATATAATTGGCATTAACTTTGGGGTTTTTTTTTTTTGGATTAAAAATTCTTGTTCTTGTAGGAATCTTATGTTTGCATTGTGACAAGTTATTGTGAGGGAGGAGACATGTAAGTTTGTTTATCATACAGTTGGCATTAATCACAATTTCGATCTTTGAATAATCTGATAGCTGAATCATAAGGATATCTAATAGACACAATTTAGAATTAATTATTTTCATCTCGTAAAGTGTTATTGTCAATGTTGATTGAATTTTAATCTAGTTGACGTCATTGTTACTATAAAATTTGGAAGATATGGGTTTAAATACACTTAAATGTGTAATATATTTGTGTAAATGTGTTCATAGGTCAGGTCAAGTTTAAGCATAGTATTAATATACTTTGTGCTTGTTTAAGCTCGGTTTTAAATGTTAAAACTCATTTTGTAGGTCTAACATTTTTATCCACACCTTCGAATTTGGATAAATAACCTCACCCTTGAACAAATCTATGTGTATAGAAAAGCAGAGCGGAGATTTTAGTACACTATGTTTAGGTATGCTAATATACAAAATTATTATTGCAGGGGTGAGATTATAAAGAAAAGTAGAGGAACATTCTTTCCAGAAAAGGTTCGCAGGGACCTCCCCATATTGTTGAGGGATTTATGATTTTTTTGGAAAAAATTTACGAGTGTTGTTTGTTTAGAGTCAACGAACTCTTAGCACATTCGATATTGATTTCAGTAAGAATTTTATCTTTTGACTTTGCTATGGCTAAAGAGATAGGAGTGCCATGTGCATTGCACGTGGTTGGACTCTATCCCGTGTCTATAAGACACTTATGAGCGAGAGCGCTACTGATTGGGCTAGCTCCCAGCAAACAACAATTCTTAAATTTCTTCCAAAGGAGTTGGGAATCCCTCAACACCCTTCTTACTGCTTTACTGCTCACCACTCACCACTCACCATAAATTCCTTCTTCTTCTTCAGAAGCTTTGCAAATGGCTAACACAACTGTTAGTGGCAGTGGATTACCTTCATTCCAACCGTGTCCTTCACAGGGATCTCAAAGTATAAATATCTCAAATTTAAGACACTGTTCTTTTTTGTTCTGTTTTCCATATCTTTGTCAACTAAATTTTTGTCTCTAAAAAACTCAGTGCTCCAACATTTTCCTTACAGAACACAATGACATTAGATTAGGTAAGAAACTATTACAGTTCCTATAAAGCCTTTTCTTTTTTACTTAATGTTTCACTTCCATGCTCATTGATTTATATATTTAATTATATTATATAGGTGACTTTGGACTAGCAAAACTGCTAAACCAAGAAGATCTCACTTCAACCGTAATGCCTTCATTTTCTGGGAAACTTTTAAAACATTGCAGAATCTTATTTGATTGTCTGTTAATAATTTTTTTTCTGAAAATTTAGTTTAGTGTTGGAAGGCTGATTTTTTATAGAGAAGTCTACGAAATATTTTCTGTTCGGAGTTGACGGACTCCTTAGGAGGTTGAAATTGTCCTTGTATCGAGCCGGGATTGTCCCTCAACTCTAACAATAACTCGAGCTAGAGGCGGGGTTCACAGAGCAAGAATGCTTAGTTGGTGCATGGCCACCTACCAAGTTACTAAGGAGACATGAATATCCGTGCATGGTAGGGTTTGGACCAAGATTTTCAGAATCGAATTAGTGGTTGAATTGGTCAAATCGTCGGTTTGACCGGTCCATTCAGTTCGATTAAATAAATTATTATAAATTTTATAAAAATAAAAAAGATTAAGAATCTGGTTCAACCTCCTATTTTTTGCTTGGTTCAACCGATTCAATGCCCTTCTTTGAATCGGTATTCCGACTAGTCTAGTCTAATTCAAACAACCTTGGTTTGAACCCTTGCCCCTTGAATGGCAACTATGGACATATATACCCTATTTGACGAGACGTTCCTGCTTTGTAATCCCGACTCTAGTTCAAACTCTCATCAGAGTAGTAGATCTTGACTAATTGAGAGATTTGTAAACTCTGAACATTCATAGACTTCTACGAAAGGATTGACTTCCCTACTGTATCAAAGTTTGAGGATCAGATAATAGCTGATATAGGTACCAATGTTACTTCTATTCTTACACAGGTTGTAGGCACTCCAAACTACATGTGTCCGGAGCTTCTTGCAGATATCCCATATGGCTACAAATCAGATATATGGTCCCTAGGTAATATACATAGACCTGAAATAGTGTTACTTGTATGTGATTGATATGGTCCCTAGGTAACATACATAGACCTGAAATAGTGTTACTTGTATGTGATTGTCGGATATCAGTATATTCAATTTTTTTAAAAATAATTTCTTTGTATTTGAATTATTTTTAAAGTGTTTTATAAAAGTAAAAGTATTATGGATTATTTATATTAAGAGCTAGATTACATTTTATTTTTTCTATTAAAAAAATAGATAAATTAATCTTTGTATATTAAATATAAAATAAATTGATCATTTTTGTTAAAAATTTCATCCGTTTGTACAATTAGAAATTGGCATGACTAACGGAATAACTAGATAGTGTCACGTGGTATGCCACGTGTACCTCATTATGATGTATAGAAACCAATTTTTAATAGTAGAAACGGATGGAATTTTTAACAGAAGAACCAATTTGTTTTGATCTAACGTACATGAACTAATTTGTTTATTTTTTGAGTAGATGAAACAAAATGTAATCCGACTCCTAATACAAGAGCCTTAATATTACTTTTACCTCTTATATCCCAATGTCTATGTTAAACACAATCAGAGATAAATTTAAGAGATAGACAGCAACCTTGACCTCCCATTGAAAAAATTATTTTTTAATTCTTTTGAAAATTATAAAATTATAAATTAATATAATAATAAAATTTTCATTAAATCTCTCTAAAAATTTATGGTTTACTTTACGCCCTTAAAACCTTTTTCTGCCTTCCCTGAACACGATTACTTCATGAAAAATGTGTAGTTGGAGCAACATAACATTTATTTTGTTATATTTAGGACCATGAACCTAGTGGTTGACATCATTGGAATTCCAATACATTCTTACAGGTTGCTGCATGTTTGAAATAGCTGCACGTCAACCTGCATTCAGAGCACCTGTAAGCATTTATTTGATAAAAGTATCATTGTATTAAAAGTTAGACTATATTTTATCATTTCTATTAAAAAAATAAGCAAATTAATCCTTGGAAAGTAGATCAAAAAGTAAATTAGTCTTTTTGTTAAATATTTCTTGTATTTTTACTGTTAAAAATTGATCTTTTTACACCAAAATGAACGTGTATCTATCTGATTATTCAGTCAGCGATGCCAATTTTTAATAGTAAAAATGAATAGAATTTTTAACATAAAGGACCATGTTACTTTTTATCTAATGTATAAGGATTAATTTACCACTTTTTATCTAATGTATAAGGATTAATTTACCCATCTTTAAATAAATTGGACAAAATATAATCTAAATTTCTATTATAGAAACCTCATTATACTTTTACGCATTGGTTTGGTTTTAATCTTTCCTTGAAATTTTTCTTGTCCTTCGTACAAGAGCATGAAACTGAAGTTCCATTTGTCATAATTATTTCAATTTTCAAACAGGACATGGCTGGATTAGTCAATAAAATAAACAGATCCTCCATTTCTCCCCTTCCAACAATGTATTCATCTACACTGTAAGTAAAGCTTATTACCAGTTTCTGTATAAATTTGATTCATTTTCCAACTTTAAGCTACTAAATTATGCAATGAAATCTCCCCCATTTGCAGTAAGCAACTGATCAGAACGATGTTACGAAAAAACCCAGAACACCGACCGACTGTAAGTTCAACTAATCCGATGATATACTGATGCCTATCTCAGTAAAACTATCATAAAGGCTCCTGTCAAATTAGTCTTTGTACATTTTTCTATTAAAAACTGGCATAATTGATAGAATAATTAGACAGTGATATTAGACAGTGATACGTGACTTGCCACGTTTACATCATGCTAACATACATGAATTGGTTTTTAACAGTAGAATGGGTGAAATTTTTAACATAAGGACTAGTTTACTCTTTTTGATCTAACATACAAAGACTGATTTGCTCAATATTTTAGTACAGGGTAAAATATTATCTTACTCCTAGTACAAGTACCTCAATGATAGTTTTACTGTCCTATGTCACGTCTTGAAACTTACTGCATTTTAATTGTTCCTTCAGGCTGCTGAGCTTTTAAGGCATCCACATTTACAACCATATCTTACTCAATGCCAGAATCTATCACCGGTTTTTCTCCCCGTCAAATCCGAAACAAGCGTCAAAGGGAAGCTGAAAGGAAGCCTTTCGCCCCACAAATACAACAGAATGGATCCCCAAAGTGAAAGAGCAAGCCCATCAAATGATTCCGGCACCTCGAGAATAATCTTGGAGTGCACGTCAAGCAATCTTCATAAACAAGAATTCACCTCCGAACAATCTCAACCGGGTAAGCAGGACGATAGAAGCCAATGCAATGGAGATTTAAAGCTAATACATGCACCAGAAACACCACAAAAGGCGACGATGGAGACTAAACGGAGACTCCAACCCGAAAACCAAGTCAAAACAACAGAAAACACGCAAGAAAGATCGATAATGAACACGTTAACGATGCTCCACGATTACGAAAAAAAGATCAAACAAGATCCTCAGAGCTTAGAAAGAGCTGAAGCATTGGAATCATTGTTGGAGATTTGTGCTAGTTTACTTAAACAGCAAAGACTTGAGGAACTTGCAGGGGTTTTAAGACCATTTGGTGAAGAAGCTGTTTCATCAAGAGAAACAGCAATTTGGTTAACAAAGAGTTTGATGAATGCTAAAAGCAAAATCCCAGTAGATCATAGGAAATGAATTGTAAGTTTTTAACAAAAGAATCCAGCAATAGGTAACTCAATGATGTTTTTCTGTGTTTTTTTTTTTAATTTTGTTGTTAGGTTTTTTAGTTTGTGAAAGTTGTGGATTTAATTCCTATAATTTAATTAATTTTAGGTCATGCACTTTTCGAAATGGCCAATTTTAGTAATTGTACTTTTTAAATTTTAAAAATTTAGGTTGCAAATGAAGGTTGTTTGAATTAGACTAGACCGATTAATTGGATTGGAAATTGGTCAGTTATCAATCTGAAGAAGGGCATTGAATTGATTGATATGGGAATTGATATTGACCGGTTGAACCAAACAAAAAACCGATTGAACTGAGTGGTTTGAACCAAATTTTTTATATTTTTGTTTTTTAAATATTTATTTAATCAAACCGGACGGACAAGTGGTTGACTTTGAAAACTTTGTCTTGAACCAAACAGTTGTAGTTAAATTCGTCTCTTTAAATTCAATTGCTAATCATATACTATACATATAATTGTAAATTTAGTTCACATTCTCTAGTTGAATCATTCCAAGTCCATTTTTTTTCGAATTTTGAAATTTCAGTTTTAGTACAAATGATAATCATTAATTTATTAACCGAAATTTTAGTGAGTAATTATGAAAATAACAAACTGACATTGCATTACACATATAATAATATGTTTGCCACATCAAATTTTGGAAATAGAAGAACTTAATGAATTTAATAGTTATTGTTTGATAAGGACTGAAACTTGAAATTTTGAAAAGTACAGGGACTAAAAATAACCAAATTAAAGTACATGATTGAGTCCTAAATTTTGCAAATTACAAGGACTAATAGCAAAATTTAACCCTTTTTTTGTGTTAAATTTTGCTATTAGTCCTTATACTATTCGTAACTTGTGTATTTAGTCATTATATTTTAACTTGGTCATTTTATTCAAATGTATTGTAACTATTGAATTCATTATGTTCTACTATTTTTAAAAAGTTAAGTGTTGTGAGTTCTTATATTTGTACAGAATTTGAGATTTGGTCATTGTACTTGAAAGTTAAAAATTCAATCTTATTACCTTTTCAATTTAGAAATTCTAATCCAATCATCGTCGTTGGCCGTTTCTGCTAAAATTTATCAATTTAACATATTTATTTTCTCTTAATCATAAATCACGTCATCTGAGGGCAACCTAATCAAAATTTCAAGTTAACAAATTTTAATAGAAAATGTGTACGATTTTAACGACTAAACTAAGATTTCTAAATAAAAATGTAGGACTTAATTTTTAACCTTTATCAAAATACAAGGGACTAACAGCATATTTTAACCTTCTAGAAACCCATTGACCAATTGTATTGTTTAAGAATTATTTTTCCTTTTAACCTTAGAATAAGGTCTTGGCGAATAGTCTTTAAGATGCAATAAAATATATTCTCGGGTAATCAAAAGTCGTGAAATATGAATTCCATGAATAGAAAATTCCGGGTTTAAAACCGTCATAAGTCCTTATATTATTTTCAAAATTAGAATTTAATCCCTGTATTTTTATTTCTAGGAATTCAATCCTTTTACTTTTCAAAATTCAACATTCACGTCTAATCGTTGACACTACTAAAATTATTTTGCTAGATTCAAGTTAATTACAAAGTTATTTTTCTAGTTACATAGCTACTAAGTGATTTTTTTTCTTTTCAAAATATCACCCAACAATTTTAATGAATACTTTCTAATAGTATTAACAACTAGACTTGAATTTAAAAATTTATAAAATAGCGAGACTAAATTCTTGAAAATAAAAATATAATGATTAAATTCCAAATTTAGGAAGAGTATATGGACTGATGGCATATTTTAACCAAAATTCCGAGGATGCCACATATAAAATTTTCGGGTTAATTTTATTGGATGTTCTCAAACTATAGCTCAAACTTTAAATTAGTCCTAAAATTTTAAAATATTTTAATTGAGTCTTTAAAGTCCGTCATCAAATTGGTATTAAATATGTTAGCTCAAATCTCTTGTGGGTATTAAAATTTACCCAAACCTATCTATATTTATAAATGATTAACCTAAGTATATTTTAGCCTCGTCCATATTATTTTTTATTTTTTATAATAAAAATTTATTTTATTTTTATTTAATATTTTTCATTTATTAAATTTTATATACATGCAACTTTTTTTTTTTTAATGTTTACTTGAATGCATTTATTATGAAGTACATGACATATAATATAATATAATATAATATAAACTTAGAGAACAAGTTAAGTCAGGTCAAATTTGGGCCTTGAGCCTAAGCTCTACTCATATTTTAAGCGAGTCTATTTTTTTTTGTCTAAGCTCATTTTTTGGCCTAATATATTTTTTTCCAAATTCTTCCAATTTTTAGTTGGAGCTTCAGGCTTGGACGGGCAACCCGACCCTTGAACAAATCTACTTGCATAAGAGTCATGTTAATTTATGAACTAAAAATAATCAAATTGAAGAACACGAACTAAATCACAAACTTACGAGACAAATATCAAAATTTGACCTAATAGATTTAATTGCTACCGTTTTAGTTTAGGACTAAAAATTTTAAAATTTAAAAAATATATGACTAAATTGAAGGTAGTTTAAACTGTACTGAACTAGCCGGTTGGACCAAAAATCGGCTAAGGTACCAATTCAAAGGAGACATTGTACCAATTGACTCAATAATTGGTACAGATCGGTTGAACCAAAATTTGATATATATTTTTTATTTTTATGAAATATTTAATGCTTTATCTAATTGAATTAAACGAACCTATTAGGCTAGTTGAACCGGTGAACCATTTGCCTAATTGGTTCGACTATCGATCCGGTTCAGGAAAACATGGTAAAATTGACCAAATTAGAGTATAAAACACTAAATCCACACCTTATACATAATACAGGGACTAATAGCATAATTTAACCAAAGCCAACAGTCAATGCTGAATATTTTTTCTATCATACTTTATTCATTCCCTTTTTATAGAGCATTTTATATATGTCCAAATTTATGGGTAATCTACTTGCAATATTCAATTAATTGCAGAAAAAAAAAAAAAGAAAAAAAAGAACAATTGGTTGAAGCATGGAATAGACTGTAGAGCAAGAAAAATGGTGGTTCAAGGTATTAAAAGAACAGAAAAAAACAGCATGAAATCATAGCTCCCCTATTTCTTCAACCTCTCTATTAATTCATCTCTTTCTTTTTCTTCAATTATTCCTTCCTTTTTGTTGTCTTTATTTAATCCTTTTTGGGGTTGTCATTATCAGTCCAAAATCCAAAACCCCACCCTTAAATTATCAAATTCCCACTCCCAATTTGCTTATAGTTTTTCTTTTTCAAAGTAAAGGAAATAAAAGAGATATAGAACAAAAAAGGAAGCAAAAGTTTCCATGGATTCTCAGGTTTTGGTGGCGCTTGCTCTCTCTCTCGTCGGTGGATTGAGTACTTCTCTAGGTGAGCTCACCAGTTTTTTTTCCCAATCTTAATAAGCTATTTTTTTTATCAGTAAAGCCTTAATTGTTTCATTGTTATGATATATGGGGTTCTGGGTACTTTGTACTTTGTGGTTTCTTAATGAATTTGTATGTAAATTTCTTCCATGTGCGAAAACAACTGTTCATATTTTTGTTTTGAAATCTATTCAACACGATGGAAGTTTTATTTGTGTATTGGTGTATTGGATTTTATCTATACAAATGTGATGGCTTTGTGTTGAAGTTCCAATACTGTGAAAATCGTAGTATGAAATTACAAATGTTGGCAATTGGTGAAAACATTTTAGTTGTAAACTTGGTTATTCGTGGGTGTATTGTTTAACGAGAAAGTTTCATGCTAAGAGCAGAGAATTCCCAATTTTCTTTTAGTAATTTATAAAGTTCTAAAACTCAGGCTTCTGTTTGAGTGTCTGATATGGGTATGTTTAATTTTTTAAAGAGTTTTTCATGTATTTGGAGGATTCTAGGAGAGTCATGTACTTGTATACTTCTCCGAATATGCATAAAAAAAACATATATTTCAAGAAAAAAAAATGAAGATTCGAAGTAACATTGCTTTTATTTGTTATATTTTCATGGAGATTTCAAATGTCGCATTTACTAGTCTCGGTGTTCTACAATGACAAAGAATGTTAGAGAGACCGTAAACCCTCGCTGTCTTTGTTAAACAGAGGAAGGAGATAGATCACTGATTGTGGATATATCTGAGATTAACCTCTAGGCTTTGTAGTTAGCTATCAAGCAAGATTTAAAGAGCTCAATATCTTGTAGAAAATGAGTTGGCATGTTGTGCTCGAACTATGGGAATGATTTTTTTGCTTCAAGTAGTAATGCAGAAAGCACATCCTTGCATCTCTGTTAGCCCTATTGTCATCCCCGGTTTCATAATGGCTTCGACTTTGTTGTCGAAGGAAGTGCTAAGTTTTTTTTTTTGTTTGGTGTACTTGGTCTCGAATTTGTTTAGTTAACAACGTTATGGTGTACTGAAAATTTTTTTTGATAAGTTTAATACTTAAGCATAAAACAGTATGTTATTATCTCTAATTGTATAATATCATTGTTTCTGTTGATTCCTTTTCTTCATTACTTTTTTTTTTTTGTTTGAACATAATGCCCAGTACTACCTCTAGCCCCTCCCGAACTCTTAAATAGGAGGATAATGTGCTTCAATGCACTTGAATCCATGTCCTCCTGGCAACAATGCCGATGCCGATTGAGCTAAGACTCGACCGGCATTTTTCTTCATTACTTATTTGGTGTTCGTTTTCATACAATTAATGATATGCGACTAGTTCTGGAACAGTTTGCTATTTATTCTAACAGCTCATCCTCCATTTTGGAACAGGTGCTCTTTTCGTAATTCTTAATCAAGCTCCCAATTTGAAAATGCTCGGGCTTTTACAGGTAATGCTACAAGATCTGGTTCCAAAGAAGAAGGATGAAACCCTTCATCCAAATATTAGTTACTTGGTGATATTTCTCTAATAGGAGCGTTCAATGCTAATAATTAAATATTGAATAGATTTTGCATTTTCAATAACTTTTCATTGAAAATATTCTAATTAAGTGATTTCGAAATACTATAATCAAATACATTGAGAAAATATTAATTATTAAAAATTTTAAATGCATAAAACACACCATCTTTTTTATTAAAGAATTATGCATTAGAAGGATTGTAGCCTTGAACATTTGTTGGTGGGAATTTTGTTTGCTTAGCTGCTTGGTTTTTTTCGAAGTTCTTAGTAAAAACTTGTCCACCTTATATTTCTTTAATTCGAGAATGCTACCCCTATGTTACTCGGACTCGGGTGTGAGTGTCGGATATGAGTATGTACCTGACACTGGGTATGGTAAGTCTTTCTATTTATTTGAAGGATCTTCAAAAGTCATATCCCCATATCTGTGTGTCGGACAGGAATGTCAGACACAGGTGCTTGATGTAAAGTGAAGAGTCCGAGCAACATAGTGCTACACAACATTTTAAAGAAATATAGATGGATTGTATGCAAATATCTTGTCTAATACCATGGTCTCACCTTAATGCAGGGTTTTGCTGCAGGTCTAATGTTGAGCATATCATTCCTTGATTTAGCTCATAACGCTATGAACTCAATTGGTTTCTTGAAAGGCAACCTCTGGGTTAGCTATATCTTATCACTTCCATTCTAATTGCCATGCATGACTTTTTTCTAGTTCAGGGTCCATTTATGTTCTTGATATCTAATATTTCTTTCTATAACAAAGCAGTTTTTTTCTGGTGTTATCTTCTTTGCTGTGGTTGCCAATTTTATACCCGAGCCTACCCTATCTCACAGTTCTGAGGTGAAAGGCAAAAAGGTTTGGACTATTTTTGTGTTATACATCTTTATTTAAACCAAAAGGTTAACATATGCCATAGGTCCTTATACTCTTTCTAAATTTGAAATTTAGTCCATGTACTTTTATTTTCAGGAATTTGGTCCCTCTACTTTCCAGATTTTAAAATTCAGGTCCAATTGTTAATTTTTTTTTTTTGAAATTTGTTGGTGTGACATTTTGAAATAATAATAAAAAAACTCACTTGGTTGGAATATAATTAAAAAAATGACGTTATAGTGAACCTGAATTTAATAAAATAATCTTAACTGTATCAACATTGGACATGAATTTTGAAATTTGAAAAGTAGAGGGACTAAATTCTTAGAAATAAAAGTACAGGGACTAAATTCCAAATCTAAGAAGAGTACAGGGACTTATAGCATATTTTAATCCCATTAGTATCAAAAGGTTCATTGACTGTTTGCTAATGATTTGAGAACAGAACAAGGGTGATGAAGGGGGCAAGGATATGATGAAAAAGCATCGACGGCAGGTTTTTTTCAGTGGAATTATTACAGCAATAGGTAAAGCTGTCTTGTAGTGGAATTTGGTTCAAAATTTTGGATATTTGACATTTCATTTACAAATATTCGGGGTATCTGGTTTGAAATTTTGGCAAATTTTCGTATTTTTAGTATTTGGTTTTGCTCTTGCAAAAAAGAGAAAAAAAAAAGTGTGAATATTTCATTATTTTCTTTCTCCATTATGTATATATTTTTTCTCCTTTATATGATATTAGGACAATAGTTATTAATCTCAGGGTGGGAGACTCGACATCTTAGTTCCCTTTGAACCCTTTTTGGTCTCCCCTATTTCCTTTTTCCTAACCATGGGACATGCTCATACTGGTTTGAGTGACTGAACATTTTTCCTTTTATCAATGGCAGGCATAAGCTTGCATAATTTTCCCGAGGGGATGGCAGTTTTCCTTGGATCCATGAAGGTAGGTAGTCCCAACCTCCTTTATTCAAATATTCTTAGCTGGTTAATTTTGCAGCTTTTTAACTCCAGAAGAGGTTTTCTTGAATGATAAGTTACCTTTTCATGGTTAGCAATGGTTGTTGATTCGGAAATCTAGATGCTGTTTTTCTTAAATGTTATCAACTTAAATTATCATTGTTATTCAGTGATTTTTCCATGATTCTAGATTATTGATGTGCCAACGATTTTGATTGAACTATTCTGAAGCCTATAAAAACTCGGAAATTACACCAGGAGAAGGTTTTCTGCTAATAGGAAATACTCCTCCTGTGCCAATAAAAATATCACAGTTGACATTTTTCAGGTCTAACTTTTTAAATGCCTTCATTTATTTTAAGTATTTTAATTAATTAAATTTTATAAAAATATATTTGAAAACTACTTCATTGAAAGTTTCTATGATTTTTTTTCAAATTTTTATCCATAATAAATTTTAAAAATAAGAAGTCAGCTGAAAACTTTTTACTACTAGAAGTCCAAATGTGACATTTCGTAGGACGTAGCCCAAAGGACCCTTTTTACATAGAACCTCTTTGTTGAGGTTGGGGGGTTGATTCCGATGCCAATTATAACTCCTACTCCCCACTCCCAAAACAAAAGCCGAATGCTACCATGCCAAGTGATATAAGATGGTGAGCAATTTATTAGTTCATGGCTGTAATTTCCATATACAAGTCTGCAGAATATTGGGAATATTAAAGTCGGAATATACTCGTCAGAAAAAAAAAATCTCAGTATTAAACTTGCTTTGCTATTGTTTCGCTTTGAAGGAATATCTTCTCGATGCTAGCAACTCATTGGTTGAAATGGTTCATTCTTGTTAGCTAGGAGAGGCTACTAATTTATTGTAGGAAGTATTGAATTGATATAAATTTCTAGTTGAGATCCCACAATTTATATGTATGCTAATGAGTCTCTTTTTCTTGCCTAATGTTTCTCTTATAGGGCCTTCGTGTCGGTCTTAATTTGGCTTTGGCCATTGCTTTGCACAACATCCCAGAGGTACATACTCTTTAATCCAGTAAGCGGACCTTGAAAGCGACCACTTAAGTGGTCGGTTCCTGGTTTAACTAGTTCAAAATAATCAAAATAAATTACGTTTTCTTATATGTATATTGAATTTAGTGATTATGATAACGGTGTGCATTTGGTTGATTATTTTACAACTGCTTTATCAATTACCACGGTGAGGTGTATATCCGATACCTTGTAAAAAGAAAGAATTAGAATCCAGTTTCAATGAACAAGAACCAGTCTAATCCGTGATACATGTGTATGCATGCATGCTGAACTATTTTGTTAATTGATTAAAAATCGGTCATGCTTACAAAATGCAATAGTCTAATATCTTACAATATAATTAATGCATACATACATATATATATAATAGAGTGCAAGTTTTTTTTTTCCTTAACTTCTTTATGTTCATTTTATAGGGTGTTGCTGTTGCACTGCCTGTTTATTTTGCTACACAGAGGTGAGAGTTTATTGGGACACCGGTCTTGAAATTCGGGGTTCAAATTTGACAATCAAATGGTTAGAAAGTAGGGATTTCCAAACTTGTAGGTGGTAGGTCTGAATTTATTTGGCACAGTGTGTGAGAATTAATACTTAATGATAGGACAATAATCGTGGAATAATGGCTTGCTCATCTATTACTAGCTGATTTTCATCTATTCTAGTCATGATAGTTGGATTAATTTGCCTGTTATGGTGCAGGTGTTAGCGTAAATGAACTCGAACTTATTTGTATGACGAAACTGTTAACTGGTTGGTTTTGTATTATTTGTCAGCAAGTGGCAGGCATTCAAGTTGGCAACTCTTTCTGGTTTTGCGGAGCCTCTCGGCGTTGTAATTGTTGGTAAGCGAATAGTAAATTTTAAACATAAAAATTCTTTTGAAGAAGTTAAATGTTCATATTCTAACAGAAATGTAAACATCGGTTATGAGCTATAAGCTGTGATATCATGAAAGTACTGGAGCAATAGTAAAATCACATCCTCTTTCTTCTTTTGTGAATCGGGAATGGCTTTTTTTTTTTTTGTTGAATATAGTTTGCATTTAGGTTGAATTTATAGCCTATTTGCTTTCAAGATTTCGGATTATCTTTGTTGATTTATCTTTGTTCTTGCACTGCAGCTTATCTGTTCCCGAGCAGCTTAAGTCCCGAAATTCTCGAGGGCTTGTTAGGATCAGGTTTGTCGTACCATCAATCATTCGTATTGGATTTTGGTTCTGGAAAAAAAGAATCTAGTTTACTGTGCTCTCTGATATTATCATCTAGTGAAAATCTCTTAACTCTAAATTTATGTTTAAAATTTTCAGTTGGTGGGGTGATGGCCTTCCTAACATTACATGAAATGCTGCCATTGGCATTTGACTATGCCGGGCAGAAGCAAGCTGTCAAGGCTGTGTTCTTCGGGATGGCTTTCATGTCTGCAAGGTAACAAGCTTCTAATATTCAGTTCTTAGCTCATATATACACAGGCACTTTGATTCTTGTTATCGTATCGAAAGATTAATAGTGCACAAACAATGTTCCAAACTCGATGAGGAACAGAAATATTAATCCAAGGCACATCATGATAACACAAAATAACATGGGAAAAAACAGCATTTAGCAGAATTATCGGTAAAAATACCATGTAGGCCCCTGTATTAGGAGTCAGATTGCATTTTTTCCTCTCTACTCAAAAAATGGCAAAATTAGTTACATTAGCATGAGTACGCGTGGCACGCCACGTATAATTGTCTAGCTATTTCATCAACTACGTCAGTTTTTAACAGTAGAAATGGACAAAATTTTTAACAGGAAGGACTAGTTTGCTCTTTGATCTAACTTATAAAAGACTAGTCCAGTTTTTGAATAAAAGGGAGCAAAATGCAATCTAACTTCAGGTCCCCATGATACTTCTACCCAATGAAACTTGCATTATATATGTTTGTTTTCTTACGAACTTTGACATATCTTGTTTTGGTTTTGTCTGCAGCCTATACTTTCTCGAACTAAGCTTACCGAAGGACATGAGCTTGTAACCTCTTTCCATATGAACAAAAAAATGTTGTAAATTCCTGAACCAAGATGTTTTATTTAGTTGATTTCTCTGATAATTTTAGCCAAACTATGAGATATCTTAAAAGCAAAAAGGATGAACAGCCCCAGTTTGCAATGTACATAATTTGTTTCCTTGTAACAACATGAGCATTGAAAAGGGGGAAAAAAAAGAGGGGGTTACAAATAAATTTATGGATACTGTATTTTTATATACCTTGACTGTTTAATTTCCTTACAAACCTCATTTTTATTTCTTTAACAAAGTGCAAATTCAGATTTGTTATATCTGATTTTTTATTGAATCTTGCATCTCTAATTGGCACAATTTTTAGATTAGTATAGTTATGCAAGGTTAAAATATGCTACAAGTCCTTGCACTCTTAGTAAATTAAGAATTTAGTCCTTATGCTTTTATTTTCAAGAATTTAGATTTCAAAATTTTAGTTCAATTGTTAATGCTATTAATTGTATTTGTTAAATTGGTTAGTGTGATATTTTTAAATAAAGAAGGTACCCATTTAGTAACAATGTAATTAAAACGTTTCAATTAACTTGAATTTAACAAAATAATTTTTTAAGATTAACAATTTAACTTAAATTTTAAAATCTAAAATACCAATTCAAAATTTAAAAGGTTCAAGTTAATGCTCAAATGCAGATTATTTTTTTATCTAAATCATTCGATTTTAAGGATTGAGCTTTTCTTTGTCAAAGTGTTGAATAGATCGAGTCATTTTAAGTTTAAATCGCTTATAAGTTTAATAAATTTCAAAACACTTGTTTGGCTGTTGAAAGGTTGAGTTGCAATACTATTGACCCTAATAACATGTTCATAACAAATCCCTTTTTCTTCTTATTGTGCTTTGATTGCTGTTTATTAAAATAAGTCCATTTTTATATGGGAAATGACATGAAACTACCGAATTCTATGCAATTTCATCCATTTGTTTACTTGACCATATTAGAAATGGATATTTAAATCCATTCAGATAGTCAATTTAATCCTTGTACTACTAAAAATTTAAATAAAGTTAAATTTTAACAAAATTTATTATCTAAAAGAAAACTTGAAAGTTACTTTTTTTCCCATTTTGCAATTCAATTTTAAATTAAATATTTGTTTTACATGACCATAAAAATTTTAAAATATTAATTTTGTTAAACAATAAATCACATTTTAAAAAAATAAATTTAACCCGTTAAAATTTGATCTTATTTGATTCTTTTTATAAATAAAGGGATTACATCAATATTTTCTACATCAAACCCAGTTTCTACATCGAACCCAGTTCCAACCGGTTTGATTAAAATATCATTGATTTTATATAAATAAAAAATCCAACCAATTTTTTAGCCAATTTAACCGATTTGTACTAGTTCTCGAATTAACTGGTTCAAAACTCTTCTCCCAATCGGTACCCAACCAGTTCCTGATCCACCCAATCCAGTTCAAATATCTTTGTATTACATTGATCCATGTAATAAACTTAAAAAGGACTACTTTGAATTAGTGCCTATAAAATTTGACCAATGCCGCTAGAGCAGGATTCATTTCAAAATCATGCATCAAGTAGATTTATCAAGATATCCAATGACAATGCCGACACATGTTTAGAGCAATGATTAAAGCTCTCATCAATAATTTAGATGACACGAGTTCAAATTATGTCATCCTTTGTCTCCCTTTTTCAATGACAACATTATATCTTACAAGTCATTCATGTATTTGTGACGAATTCGCTTTATTATTATTGTGTTTTATTTATTTGTTCATATCGTTCAATCGTGTCCAAAATTGTCAAATCTAAATAATATAGAAATTAATTATCCAAGAAAGATGGACTTAAGACTAGAATTTATAATATTATTATCATTTTGGTCATTAATGGACTGAAGAAAGCAGTTAAAAGTTTATTTAGGATTGCCAAATGCAAAGTGAAGCCTCTTAGCAAACCTGTCATTGAAAGCATATTCAAGACGCAGAAGTCCTAAAGGCGAGTTCAGTCGGATACCAATCCCGTATCCGTATCCACTCCCGCGCTTATTCCTCGCAGCGGCTGGATTCCCTACAAAAACCGACCTCAACCAACATCTGTTAGTTTACACAAGGAATTTCATTAAAAAAAAAAAACCAATCCATTATATAATTGAATTCATTTTAAAAGACAATAACTTAGATCCAAAAAGACCCGAACTTGATCCGAATTTTCTTCGGCCACCAGATTGTCACCTAGAGGTGTTTGTATCATACCATTTCTAATTGTTTTTTCCACCCAAAAAAAAAAAAAAAAGACTTACCTGGCACATTGGGGCCTGACCATAGATCATGTCCATAATCAGCAAAAATAACTCCTTCCACAGGCCCTAGCTGCACAACAGCAATCGATAAAAGAATAAAAATTAAGCTATTATGTAGAAATCTCTCGAGCTATGTTACTTGGACTACAATATGAGTGTCGAATATGAAAATGCGTCCAACAAAGGAATTTGATACTTCAAGGAAAATAGAGTGATAACAACATAGCTCATAAAGCTCAAAATCATGTAGAATCAAGGTGAAAGGTCTCAAACAAAGGCAAGTCGAAGGAATACAAAATCCGGACCTAAATATTCAAGCAAAAATAAGAGGCAGAATTGTTAAACACCTACCATTTTTAAAGAAACTTCACTGGAGCCAACTACGTAAGATTGACCAGAGCCTACAGCACCTTCTTTATAACCTCTCACGCTGTTCGTTCCCCCAATAGCAAAGGCTTCATGAGGAGGAAAATTACCCACTACATGTCCACCCGACAATCTAGCAAGCAAAAACAGCACAAATCAGCAAACTATAAAAATCTCTCTCCCTTCTCTATCTGAATTCCGTATAGGGGAGATATATTGAAGTTCACAGTCAAACCAACCAACCATTGAAAACTTAAAAGTTTAGAAAGCAAATTAAAAGATATAGAAATGTCAATTAATGATTATCCTCACAAATATACACAACAGAAGTGATCACATTTCACACCATGTACAAAGAAGTACATTGTATACAGTAAACATAATACCTTAGAAGAAGACGAGCAGGACCAAGTTTAACACTTTTACTCACACGAGTATTCACTCTGTTGAAGTACAGCCAATCAGGCATGACAGGAAGTCCTTGTTCCATGTTAATTATAAACTGCAAAGGTAACAGAAATGAGGCCCATCCATATTATAAGTGATGGAAAACCACAGGGTACAGATGCTAACCATCGAGGATCCTTTGTTACCAGAACCAGGATAGACACACTCAACTTTGGCCAGTAACATATCGTCATATAGCTTACCACTACATTAAGAAAAGGGGATTTCATAGAAGATTAGCAGCAAATGAAACCATAAAAGTAATAACAAAAGCAAATTTAAGAGACACATACCTTGCCGTGAGTGGGCTGCCATAGAAGTCTTTAATAAGTGGATTTTTTTTTTCATCATGAGCACCTGCGCGCTAAAATATTAAAAACAAATCATATAACTGAGACATAAGCCTAATCCTCCCAAAAATGAATATCAAATTCAGATTCAGAATGAAAACTAAATTTAAGGCATTACTTTTCACAAAGTTAGTTTTGAAGAAAACTGAGAACAGGATGCCTAGCTGACAAGGAAAAAAAACCCCTATCAAATCAAGTAGCACGCTCTACCTGAAAAAAGAGCCCAGCTGTTCCACTCCATTTTGGCCTGAGTGGCCGACTAAACTCGACACCGGCTGTTACACGGCCAATGCTGAGACTGCTATTATCATGTTGGTTGCCATGAACAAGTGTGCCAGAGCTTCTTGAATTCTAACATAACCAAAATAGCTCAGATAATAACCTATCTTTCAATCATGCAAAGCGTAAATTCAAAGCCCACCTGAACAGTTATAGTTCTAGATGTCTGCTTGTCATTTCCTTCAATCCAGGGGTCTGTGTAGTTAATGCGGAATGTAGAGTCAATTTGGCCCCTCTCTAAGGAAACATTAAGCTTTTGGTTTTTTCCAAACAAATTTCTCTCGGAGTATGCAAAACTGCAAATAGGAAATAATAAAGTATGAGAGAAGATAAACAACATATCACATGCCTCAACATATATAGAGCAGAATATAATTCCTCTCTTTTTTATCTCAGTAACAATTGGGGGAACCGAGAAAAGCAGAAAGTTCATAGTGACAAAACAAGACCATACGTGCACAGTAGCATATAAGAAAGCTCGCACCATAGAAACAGGAATAAAATAAGGAACCAAGATGATGGAGAAAATTTAAAAAGACCTCTTCAGTCCCTGTCAAATTCGAAATTGAGCAAATTGATCCCTCTCAAAAAAATTGAAGCAATTTAATCCTAGTGTTAGTTGCTCACTTTCGAAATTTACAGGAATTAAATTGCTTTGATTTTTTTGAGAGGGACCAATTTACTCAATTTCAAAATTGATAGGAGCTGGAGAGGTCTTTTTATTTGGAAAAAAAATAAATGGAAAGAAAAAGCAGTGAATAAATACATCACTGTAAATATGATTTTCTCGTTCAGTACTGGTGTAACCTGGCTCTGAAACATGCAACCCCACAAAAGCAACTTCTATTATATCAACTACTATGCAAATAATGGGTTGATAAGGACCACTAAGAAATAAGAAACCCTTGTCCACAAGACTGACAACCAAAGGAATAGACCAAAGTTCTGATATGAGTAAAGGAATAAATTAACCAATGTGAACTACATTCCATTCAATAATTGAACTTGCTCCTTGAAGCATGGCAAGACATTCACAGAGATCAAACATATCAATCATTTGCACTAATCACGTTATCACAATGAACCCCAGATGAAGTAAGATGAATGGAAAAACTAATCAGGCAGAAAAGCAGCTTGCAATATTACCTTCCAAAGAGTCCTGATAAGAGGTCACTTGTAATCCTACAAAATTAAAAATTACTTCAATAAATGTTCATTTAGATATACTATAGTATAATAAGCATTAAGTCTGGTAACTAAATTAGGTGAGGTTAGAAGCTAGGACATGTAGTATTGCAATTCAACTAGTCTTACCCACTAGATATTCCAGCACCAGCAGAAAAACGACCACTTGGACGCTCAACAACATTCATTATCAAATCAACCTTACCAGCATCTACAATGTTGCACAATCCAAACAATAATCAACAAGTAAATACATAGAAAAACACTCAAAATATTAACACGAAAGCACCATAATAATATGACCAAGCAAGTTCAGGGTAATGCCCTAGGACCAAACCCTAAGCACAATTATTGCATAATATTTATGGTTAATGTTAGTCAATAATAATATTCCACAATATAATTCCAAAGACATTCTTGTTATAGCATAACTATGTGTTTGCAAATTCAGCTTTAAGTCAGGTAAGGTCCTCAGCATGAAACGAAGACTAAAAACTAAGGAGATTGCACATCAAATACATTTTCCAGGAATTAGCTTAAACATTTTGTCAACCAGTTCAGCATGTCTCAGAATACTATATCCAGTATTTGCATGCATGTGTCTTTAAAAGATATATTTCCTCACCTCCAGCTGATTGAGGAAGGATACTGACATCCATGAGACTCATAGCTGATATAGCATCCACATCTCTTTTTCCTTGAAGCCTACTATACACCTGTAGGATGATAATTTAAATGAAGCAATCCAAGTTAGTTGGGACAAATGGCAATTTCCATGGGGGAAAAAGCACAAGGAGGCCCTTACACTAGGAGCCAAATTGCATTTTGCCCCCCCTACTAAAAAGATGAGCAAATTAGTCCATGTACGTTAGATCAAAAGAGCAAACTGGTCTTTCTATTAAAAATTCTGTCCATTTCTACTGTTAAAAATTGGTCTTTGCATGTCAGCATGAAGTATATGTGATACATCACGTGTAAGTGTCTGCTTATTCTGTCAGCTACACCAGTTTTTAACAGTAAAAATAGATAAAAAATTTAATTAAAAGGGTCAGATTACTCTTTAATCTAACATGCAGGGATTAATTTCCCATTTTTTGAGTAAAGGGGGCAAAATGTAAACTAACTCCTAGTACAGGATACTTTTACCTTCCATGGGCATACTCTTGGATTAGAATAGATAACTCTTTAAGACTTTTCATCAATTACATGCTCATTTATGTACGAAAAGCTAGATCTAGGGTCACACCTGCCCCTTCTTGGTTGTGAGTTGGCTAAGTATTGTTGCAGGCTTTGTCTTCCCCTTAGTTGGTTCACCACTGAGACAACATCAAAACATTTCTGGTCATACAGTACATCCTATTTAAGTAAATGCACACCCAGGTGCAGGTAAAGCAAACTGAAGGGAGGTTCTTACGTTTTTCGATCAAGGAAACGTACGGAAATATCATTGACCTCTGATTCTGCAACTTTTAACCTAACGATACCCCCAGAAAAGATATCAACTCCAGAAACCTATAAGGTCAAAGAACAGTTTGTTGAACATGATTATATTTAAAGATCAACGAAGAGAACATTAGCATCTCCAGTTAAAAAAGGCAAAGCACTAACCAAACCAAAAATACCACGGTCCATATACCATCCATTGATAGAACTAATTACTTGATCTAAGCGCTTGAGATTTACCACTTTTCCTGCACAACTTGACACCATAAGCGAAAATAATGAAGGCGTAGCATGACCAAAATTAGAAAGCAGTTCATTAATCAGATAATCTAAAATGTATATACATCCATACTTAAGAATGCAAAAAGAAAACCTACCATGTCCATCACGAAAAGCATAATGCAAAAAGAAAACCTACCATGTCCATCACGAAAAGCATTCTCAAGAAACTTTGATGGCAAAACATTAGCTCCTTCACAGACCAATCCACGTAACTCTTGGTTTGGTTCAACCTTATGCCACAAGAACCCAATTTCAATTAAATCAGTTATATATACACATAAGATATACGCTTATATTGCTCAAAACAGAAACAATATGACAATGAAAATAAACTATGACACATGTGGAAAACCAACCAAAACCAGCATTGCTCCTTTTACTCACTCCACATGGTATCTCATTGCATGAAGTTTTCCTAGCAACACTCTATGAAGTAACCATGTGCTCTGCTTTCCTGGAGACAGTTGCCAACAAAGGCAGAAAAAAGGTGGCACAATGCAGCCAATTCACCTCTTGAGTGCCAAAGAGATCGACCACCCCAAGCCCCCAACTCTACACTGATCATATTGAGCTAAGTGTATAGGTCTATGTACAAGTATGAAGAAATAGCATTTGCAGCCGCTGTTCTGCAGTAGCAACAGCCTCAGTGTCTTCAATAGGCTGCTTATTGAGAATTTGAATCACACTTAGTGCCAGGGGCGAAGCTAGAGGCGGCAGGCAGCGGCCCTGGCCCCAAAAATGAAAAATTCTCTTTAGTCCTTTGAGTATTTTGTAGTGTTTAAAGTTAATTTAATGATAAAATTACATTTTGGCCCCTCCTAAAATTTAAAATTCAATTATGCTCTCTCCAAAAAAAAGTTTATAGTTAGTCCCTTAAAATCGAAAATTTTTACATTAATACAAGGACGAAATTATGCTATCTCGAATATTTATAATTCAAATTCGTCCCTTAAAAAAATCTGACTTCGCCCCTTGCTTAGTACCATGTAAAAGCCACACAACGTAGCAGTCTGCTACATGTGACATTTTCAACTTCAAGAAAAAAATACATTCAAAAACTCTAATTATGAAGAAATAGCTTTGGATAACATACTTGAAACACCAATCTAATACCGTCCCGCGAGTCAACAGCCACAGGCGTACACGACGAGAAATAGCCGCTATCAATGATCCGGTCCACATCTTCTTGTACCTCCCAGGCCGTCAATGCTGAGTTAGCTCCGCAAGCTTTCAACGCGTTAAGAGCTTCCATTTCGAGGTCTTTCCTCTCCAATTCCTCTCCATCTTTGTTCCTAACCAGAACCTCACCAACTAGGACTCTCTCCTCGCCGAACGGACCTGCCGTTGCCAAATGTCCATCCTGAGTCGACTCTGTCGAGTCCGGTTGAGTCAACGACAAGAAAGCGGAATACAGTAGAGGCGATCTACCAATGCTTTGTTTTTCAGCTGCGAGAGACACCGATGCAAAGCATAACAAGGGAGATCTTCTGGTACTCGAGCGAACTCCTAACTCGGACTGAGCTGACACATTGAACTGAGTCGAGTGATGTTTTACATTGTTGAAGCGATTCCTGAGCGAGTCAATGAGTTGAAACGCCAAGTGACGAGTTTCGGTGAGCTGAAAAGCTGGAGTTTGTGAGAGAGGGATTTTGAGAGGAGAAGAGGTGAAGGAAACGCCGTCGTTTTGATGCATTGCTGATGAAAAACAACCGGAGATTGTGAAATGAGATCGAGATTCAATTTGATTGCAATAAATACCGTGAAAACATTAAAAAAGAACTGATCAGGAAATAATTTTTGGGTTCGAAAACTTCGAGGGACATCACCAAAATTTTTTTTTTTAATTATTACAAATATGGTTTTTAGTTTTTTAGTCCTTCAAAATCTCGATAATTACATTGTGTCCGTCTATTTTCAAAATCAAGTCAATTTGGATAGTAATCATGGGGCAAAACTCTTTTCAGCACTTTTTTCAAAATCGAACCGAACTGGTTGAATTTGGTACCAATCCAAAATAAAGGGTCAGCCTAACTGGGTTAGTTGGACCGATTCATCAAATTGGTCGATTGAACTAATAGTTGAATCGATTAAACTATTTTTTTAATAATTTATTCAATTGAACCAGACGAATGATTTAACCAAGATGATCTAATATTATTTTTGAAGGTGAATATACATGAGAGATCCCTCTATTATAGGAATTTGATCAAATTAGTCCCCCACAATTAAATGGATCAATTTAGCCCTTATACAATTAAAAAATCAAATAAAGTCAAATTAGAATAGAATTAACATTTATGCATCATTTGGTTACTAGTGTAATAACATGATTGAAAAAATTTATTTATTACATATGTATTATAATAGTTAAATATAAAATAAAGAATGATTAGTATAATTTTAAACTTGAGTGAAACTAAAAGATAAATAAAAACTCTTGTAAAAACAAAATTTGTTCAAATTATGGATAAAATATTACTAATTAAATTAATTTATTGCTAGCTTATATATTAACATAAGTAAAAAAAATCCAAAGCATATATTTAGCAAAATTAATATTTTTAAAGTGTATATTTTTACAAATGAATTTTAATTTTAATATAATTTGGACTCATTTAATTTTTTAATAATATGTGGACTAAATTAATCTATTTAATTATCCAATCCCTCTAAGAGAACAACCACCCAAATGCTTTAATCCATTTGAAGTCTAATTATATTTTAATTGTCATTTGTTGGAGTGCATATACTATTGAAAAGGACTTAAGTTTCTATTGTCTTTCCCACGTTCCTCGGAGGGTAATATGTGATACATTGTCCTGACGTCCAGGGTAATATGTGATACATTGTCTTGGGGGGACCTCTCTAGCATCCTTGTGTGCGCTGCTCGCGATGGACCGTGATATATTGTCCGGGTTAAAACTTTACTGGTGACTGTAATGCGATGAAATCTTTTATCTCATAACTACAGCAATTAATTTCACCGTCACTATTGTTTCCAATACAAAAGGGGTAAAGAGTCTTAGTGAGTTTAGACTCAGACGCTTCCCCTCTATCTATGAACCTATAGGTAGCAGAGGTACTGAGCGTCTGACAACATAATAGATCAACAATATCTTTACAAACATACAATCAGTGTAAAGAAAAAATTACACAAGCAAGAGTTTATGCGGATCAATTTAGCCCTTCTACTATTAAATAGATGAATTTAGTCCTTGTATTATTTAAAAAGAATCAAATAAGAGTATAAAACCAAATTGGAATAGAGTTAATATTTTAGTTTAGTTTGAATAAACTGAGTTCCAAATTTTGTGAACTGAAAACCCAATTCAATCTAAATGTGTGTGCTTGTGTGTACATATACACATAAAAACTAAAAATCCATAGCACAAAAATGATAATTTGATCATTAAACAGGAGGTTCTTGGTAAAGCTAAAAACCAAAAAAAAAAAAAAAAACCTATAATACTGAATCATCTCTATTGAGATGTACGTTTTTTTTTAACTCAGCTTGTGTTGGATAAATTACTAAAGTTTACCAACTAGCCAGTTGTTTCTGGATTTTAGAATTATTAGAAGATTTACCCCCTTTGTCTTTGTAGGAATTTCTAGATGTGCTATTCTTATGATGCCCTTTGCGAGCTGCTGCCATTGCTCGTCGTCTCTGCTTCGCCAAACTCTTCACAAGTTCGGTGTCGTCATTTTCGTCACCCTGCAACATGAAAACTAGCTTTAGCAATCTGCTTCTCTATCAACAACCTTATCATAATCTTATGCAAGAAAACCATTCGAGACTAAAAGCCAAAAAACCAAACCAACAAAGATGCAGCTTATATATTCAAGAAAATATAGATAAGAACATAGTTGGAGCAAAGACAAATACATATACATATACCTCATTGCTGCTCAAGTTTTGACTTTCAGGATCACCACTCTGGCCTACTTCAGGGCTTTGGAGGATTTCAACTACTTGACCTTCCTCATTACATCTTGAAGTTGACTCTTCCTGAATCATTTTTTGAATAATCAGTATCCACATTCGCATAACTCAGATTCATGTTCATAATCCAAAAATACAGGAATAACACACCTGATCTAAGTGCAATGAATCAAAGCCCTTTATATTTGTTTGACATAACTCAGAATCATGTTCATCATCAGAGACATCATCCTCTTCAACATCACCTTCAATGAACTGCAGAAAAGTAGCATTGGCTGCAATCATTATGTATGGTATGACATCCTATGAAAGTCTGAAAGACTGAAAATTTAAACATGGCATGCTTATAAAATAATTAACCAATACATAAAAAAAGAACACCCAAAATGGTAAAAATTAAAGTAATGCTTCACCATACGTACTTTCTGAATGTCATCCTCATCTTTTCTCGTAAATCCACTGGCAGCAAGCTCCTTGTCAAGAAAACCAGCAGTTTTGGTTATTGAAGAAAAGGAAGGTCTGCTACTTTCATCATCATCAATATCATCAGAGCATTCTTCGAAGGACAAGTTGAACCTAGAAAAAGCATTGGAATGATATAAAACGCAGAAGTTGTTGTGTTTAAATACAAGAGGAGGATATTTACCATGGCCAAAATAACTACGAGCTTTGGAATTTAACAATGCCAACAGGTTATACATAATCATCATATCATTATCATACAAAATGTAATATTAAATTAGAAAAGAAATCGCTGACCTCTTGCCAAAAAACTTAAAAATGCATTCTATATCACGATCAAAGTACCTGACAATAGAAACTTGGAAACATAAGTATATAACAACTAATTCACAATTAAAACGAGCACAAGAACTGGGAACAGCATACATCTGCGCATTACGGTGTGAAACAGATACCATTTGGGGAAAATCAATCATTGTCACCTTTTCATCATCATCAATCTACAGAGGAAATTTCAGAAAACATATTATTAAATTAATTAAAGGAAAACTGAACCAATTTAATGACATGATCTTACTAAAGTTGTAAGCGTGCCTCAAAGGATTACCATTATGTTAAACTCATTGAAGTCACAATGAATGAGACCATGTTCTGCCAGACGAACAACAAGGCCAATGATTGTTTCAAAAACTGTCTCTGGATTTTGCAACTGTTTCACCTGAACACTGCATTATGCAAAAGAAACTACTAATCCAAGACATCTAAGCCAAAAGACAGTTAAAGTGCCCAAATGTCTAAAGAGAGAAAGATAAGAAAAGGAAAAGGGGGGAAAGCAGAGAGTAGCCATCAACACATGATGAAGATAAACCTAGAGTTATCTGCAATTCTAACAGCGCAGAGAAAAAACATTTAAAACTGCAACACCAATTAACACTATCATAGTGTCATCGGTAAAATTGGTTTATTGAAACAACCAAGCATGCTCTCATCAATTCTTGTGAACTCATTTCATGAGAAATAGGATGAAAAGATTATAATTCCATTCACTTTTTCCAACTATCAATTTTGTTCATTCACTTCAAACTATAGATGCAAAAGCCACTTCACATGCATGCAACAGGATTAAAAGCAAACAAATGCAGAGGATTAAGGAGAAACCCTTACAGCGGATAACCTTGGATAAGTGACATAACAACACAATGTCTATTACAGTCCACAGCATTTGGTACGGGAAAACCATGCTCTTCCAAAGCCTGATAAGCAAAGTGCATGCATGAGTCCCAACTTTGTTTGCTACAAGAAAGAAGCAAAGCAGATAATGGCAAAAAAAAAAAAAAAAACACCTTCATAAACGCAAATTCCTTGAGTGCAGCTAACCGAGACAAATAGAGCCAGTTAAAACTACTACGATGTCTCAAGTAATCACGCTTAGATTTGACAGCCCTAAAGGACGTTCTACCGAGCCTATGCAACTTCATTGCCATCACAGTACCATCTTCATTGGAAACCTCAAAGATATCTTGAACAAGCAAAACGTCAGATAATTTCAATAACTGTCATGAAATATTAAAATACACAAACTGGTAGATTTTGATAGAAAGAGTTACCGGACTCTTTGCCAACCCCAATTTGACGACCAACAGCAGTAAAGACTCCGCGGTTGACCATGGTTTTAATGGCAAGGAAATCATAGCCAAGGTAAGTGAGACGAAAGCCATCATCTAAATTTAAGAGAGAAAAAAAGCTCTAAAAGTTATTCAAAAGCAAAATACATAATTGTTATGCTTGATTATTGCCTTTGCTACTTACTTTAAGCTACTTGAAAAGTTCAGATAAGGCAAAACTAAAACAATAATCTGATTAAAATGTAAACCAATTCCAACATGCTTATTCTTCAAAAAAGCATGCACTTCATTTTTCCAGAGATAAATAGAAAAATAACATTCAACCACGATCTTTAAACATAAGAAAGAAAAATGAATGAGGGTAAAAACGAACATTTGGAAGAATCATGGTGCACTAGCTTATGCTTGAGTAAGTTCTTCAAGACCTTATAAGTGCCTCCATGCCTGCAATTATCATTAATACATTTTATTATTTACAAATAAAAAAGGCATAATTAGTTATAAATCAATATAATATTATAATTACTTGAGGGAAGCAATACGACCGATGAGGTCTGAGGGCACGATTTCATGCTGAAAAAGAAAAATAAAAATAAGTAAAAATTAATGATGAAAATAAATTTCAAAAAGGAAATAAAAGCAAAAAATAAACTCACATTTCTCATGCCCATCTCGACAGCGGTTAGAACCCTAAAATCATCTTTGGAGAGATATCTCAAAACATCGACATCCAACTTCATCTTGTTCTTTCTTCTTGATGATTTATTCTACTTCTACTTCTGCTTCAAAACAAGAATTTCAGTTGAGCAAACGAAGCCAACAGTGAAGCGGCGTAATACAGACAAGACATTGAAAGAAGCAAAAGCCAAAAACCCAAAGTTTTGTTTTTTAAGTAGTGTTGGTTTGAGCCTGGAAGATTTCAATTAAACTTAAGGTTTGGATTATTTAGGTTCTAAACAGATTCTAATAAGAGTTTTAATGTTTTTGCAAGCCTAGTAAAATTAGAAACCACACATTAACATAAGGAAAATTTTTCATATAAAAATTTAAAAACTCCATAAGTGCCATATAATTTTTCATATAGGGGAATGCATTTGGTTGGTTCAGTTTTTATATGGCAATAACCAAATAAACTAACTAATTATACAAACTGAAATAACCCAACCGATTTGAAGAGTGTAACCAAAATAACCAAACCGAATAAGACCGATTCAGTTTGGTTTATCAGTTTTTAATTGCAAGTGAGTCCAACTATAATGATGAAACAGTCAAACTCATACTAATGAGGTTACAATGCCTGGAACATCGGTGAAAAAGAATCAAAACTCAAACGAAAATTCACCATATGATTTAGGAAGACATTTAATTAAGCATAAAACATACTGAGAACCAATTCCATCAAAGATACTCCATTACTTCATCTATTTCTTATTCTTATGAACACTTTCGTTCTCTTATTCGAAATCCTCTTCAATCTTCACAAAGACTACAAAAAGGTCTCCGTTTTGATTCATAAAAAAAATAATAAAAAAAAAACTATTATCATTAACCCAAAGCCAGCACTACAGCAGAGAATCAATACTAGTCGACAACAAAGATCCTGATATATATACTGTTCACTTGCATGTTACCTTTGTGGTCAAGGCGTGAAAGACGATGATGGTGGAGCGGTGGAGGACGAATGAAGTACGATGGTAGCGGCCTGGTGGACGCCGGAAGGTGGTGAGTGTGACCGTGTGAGTGTGTCGGGCTGTCGGGCTGTCGGCACTGGGAATTTTGGGGTTTTGGGAGATTAGGGACTAGATTTAGACGTTTTGCTTGGTTTTTATTTTTTAGGCATTTTAGGGTTTTTTTTTTCTTTTTTATTAAATTAATTGTCTGTAATATAAGTTAATTTTAGGGCAGACTACCTAGTTAGTAACCTAACTTTTAGACGCTTTCATTTTAGTCATCTAAAATGAAATCTTTGCAATTTAGTCATCTAAATTTTAGGGCGCTTTCATTTTAGTCACTCAAGTATTAAGGCCCCGTTCTTCATTCCTTTTTTGATAGGTTTTTGCTCAAAAAAGTGCTTTTTTCTTTAAAAGCAATAGAGAATAAACAGCAGTGTTGAAATTTTTTTTAACTTAAATTAAGCACCTTTGCACAGATGAAAAAGGAAAATTTTTTTACTTTTCTCAGCCAAAAGTGCTTCTTGACTAGTATTTTACTATTTTAACCTTGTTGCTTTTTCGAAACCTTAGAAGATTTTTTCCCCTTTTCTTGTCTGAACTTTACTTTTCTTCTCTGATTTGTTCCTCTTCTCCACCATCGGTGAGTTTTATCTTTTCCTTCTCATCTTATTCTCTTTGATTTTATGAAATAATTATGAAATATAGTTTAATTTTTTCACTTTTTTTTTAGCTCGGTAACGTCGGCATCCTATTTTTCTTCATATTCGAGCTTCTCAATAATTATGAAATAATTAATATTAATTACTTAGAAATATTTAAAATTAATATTATATATTAAAATATTAACAATAAGTTATAATAAATTATTTTTTATATTTTGCTAAAATATCATAATATTAACTAATTTGAACATTATTTAAATACATATTTGTTATTTTATAATATCGTGTCTAAAATGGACATTTTACTTCTCAAAAGCACTTTTTGACAGTAATACTTAAATTTTTCAAAAGCACTTCTCAAAAACATTGCCAAACTGGCCCTAAATCTCTTACAGCAATTAGTTGTTCACCTCACATTATGTTTATACTTTCATTTTGGTCCCCCAACTTTTAGATTGCTTTCATTTTAGTCACCCAAAAAATATTTTTTTAAGTATTGATTGGAATAAAAAAAGCAGTAGAAACTAAAATAATACACAAAAATTGTCAATTTGTACTTATTTATCCCATTGCCAAAAATTCTTTTTATTTAATGTCGAAATTTTAAATTTCAAAACATCAAAATAAATTGAATAATTTGTTGAAATTTTTTAATCCATTGATAACATCAATCGATTTATTACTGTAATATTAAAATTAATTAATTTAATTTCCTTTTAAATTTTAAATTTTAAATTTTCATTTTATATTTCAGATTACCCTTAATGAAATCAACTCGAATAACTCATATTTAATAATTGCCTACAAAACTTGAATTGTAATGACCCAAAATCCACGGGCACCGGAAAAGTGAGTTATAGGGCCTCGGTCTTAGTGAAATAAGTTCGAAAATAATTATTAAAAATATTTATAAGCCTAGTGGTGTGTTTAATTAGGATTTAATTAGGTGAAATTAGCTTAATTTAGAATAATTAGCAAAAAGAACTAAATTGAAAAAGGGTAAAAGTTTAATTCTAAAGTAATAGAAAATAAAAGGATCAAAATGGAAATTAAGCCATTTACATAAATTGAGGCTGCAAATGGAAGAAAAATCAAGATTTTTCTTGAATGTATGTATTATATATATTAAAATTATTATTATTATGGTTTTATAATTATTATGATTATTTAATGAATATTATATTTTAAATAAATTAAATAGTTGATAAATATATGGTAATAAAATATACATGTGTAAAAATTATATTGGTACATTTGTAATTTAAATACTAAATTACTTATAATTTAAGTAAAAAGATATTTGTTAATTAAATAATTAAATTTTTAAATTATGAGATTTTTGTTTGAGAAACAAATTAAATAATGACAAATGTAATAAAACTATTGGTACAAATGTAGAAATAAATATGTGTACAATTGTAAAATATGTAAATGATGTTAAAATAGATATTTAAAATAAATATATTATAATATATGCTAATTAAATAAGTAAAGCAAATAAATATAAAAGAGAAATAAAGAAACAAAAGGTAATAGAAACAGAATTGAAAACGGCAAGCAGGGGAGAAAAAGAGAAAGAAAAAGGGAAAGAAAAATAAAAGAGAAAACTAAGGATTTGAAGCTTGGAGTTAATTTGGTAAGTCAATTAAGTCCTTTTTAGTTAATCTTGATGTTTTAGAAGCTTTGAAACAAGATTTTGATGAAATTAAGTTGATAGTTCAAGAGTTCATATGTTTCCAAATATGGTTCATGTTGGACAAATTATGGAATTAGGGATTTAATTGAATGAATTCTAAGTTAGAATTGATTAAGGGATTAAATTGTAAACTAGGCTATAAGTTTTATGTTGTAGGGACTAAATCGAAGAAATTTAGAAATTAGAGAAATATGCAGGAAATTTTATAGTTAAATATAAGTTTAGACAAAATTTGAATAGAAAAAGAGAGTGAATTGGATTAAGAAAATAATTAAGTTTAGTTAGGATTAAATTGGGAATAAGGTAGTAATTATTTAGAAATTTAATTATTTATTATAATTAATGCTGTAAATAATAATGTAAATTACTATTATTTTCGTAGCTAACAAAGAACCTGAAGCATCAGCATCAGCATCAAGAGGAAAGGAGAAAGTCATTGAGGACTAAAATAGGAGAATTACAGTGTGTATTACTATAATTCGAATTTTAATTATTATTGATTGCTGAATTTTTAATTGTTGTGTATGGTAAGTAAGACTTGAGGTAAGTATGTGAAATTGATATGAATATTGAGTGAAAATGAAAGTGATGCAAATTGAATCAAATTGAATTGAATAAGTGAATTATGGAATATGTGATTATTTGAAAAGTGTGTTGATTGAAAAATGAATGGTGATTTGAATTGTGAATTGAAAGTGATATGGAATTGGGAAAGTGAATTGAATACCCTATTAACTAGTCGGGCTGAGTCGGATATAGTTGGCATGCTATAGGATTAGAAGTGTTCAGGGATACTTCGACCTCGAGTCGATGAGACACTGGGTGTCACTATATTTCTTCGGATAAATTCGATGAGGTACAGGGTACCAACTTTACTTCGGCTATTCCGATGAGACACTGGGTGTCAACTATTGCTTCGAACTATCCGATGAGGCACTGAGTGTCATTTGGTGTGTTTGGTTGGATCCGTGTATCCGCCAAAGTCCGAGTTTATGTTAATAGGGTGAAAAATTAAAATGTGAATTTAAGGCATTGAAAAAAAAAAAAAAGAAATTGAATTATGAATAGAAATTAGAATTGTGATAGAAAGAGAAAAGTATGAGCTAAATGTTCATAAGTGGTTTAAATTCAAGTTTGTGAAAAATACATTGATTGACGAATAATTAAATTGAATTGTTATTATGAAATGATGAAAAAATAAATAAAGTATGAATTAGTATTTAAGAAATTAATTGTTATGTATTTTAATATTTATATTTTTATTATTGATGATATATTTTGAATTATGGCAATACCACTGAGTATATCCATTCTCAGCGTACGGTTGTTTCCGTGCGCAGGTGAGTAGAAGTCAAGTGTCCCGGTTCAGCATCCATAACAATCCCGACTCCAACACAAATTTGGTGATGTATATTTTTCTTTTGGGTAAAGGTGGCATGTACATAGGTGTTGTTTAGTCACTTGAATATGTACATTACTTTGGGTAGTGAAGGATGAATTATAAGATTTAGATAGTTAAATGAAATGGTAAGGAAAGTATATGATATTTTGATACATGAACATTAAGTTGTTAAATGAATGAAGTTTTAATCAATTTTGAATGATGCTATGATTGTTATTAAATTAAAAATTATGTTAATGATATAAATATTAGTTATATGAATGTGAAACATTGGTGTTGGTTGTTTCGGTTTGAATTTGCAGGGGGTTTTAGGTAAAAATAAGCAGAAATACTGCCGAAATTTAAAAAAAAAAATTTCGGAATACTCGAACAAGTTTCGTTTTACTTTTAATACGTGTTTGAACCTCAAGAGTCCAATATAGGGACTTAATTATTATATTATACTATGAAAGTTATATAAATTGTAAATTATTCGTAAGTTGTCTGATATGTCCGGTAATGCCTCATAACCTCGTTCCGGCGACGGTTTGGGGTTAGGGGGTGTTACATGAATTTCTTATGATTATATAATCTCAAATTTTCCATTCTAAGCTAAAAGTAATGAAAACGATACTTGTAGTTGATTAAATTAATTGTTTGTTCTTTGTTTGGGTAAATAAGTGATAAAAAATTTACGACAATTATTAAAGACAATAATTTTCATTGATAAAATTTTCAAATAATTTCAAAGCATCAAAATAAATTATTCAAAATAAATTATCCATTGATAATGTCAACTATTTGTTACTATAAATTTGAATCTTGATATTTAAAATTTATATTTCAAAACCCAAATTTAGAACTTTCGACAATTGGATAAACAAGTAAAATTTGATAAAATTTGTGTATTGTTTTAGTTTCTACCACTTCTGCACTTTAATCTTTGATTATTTTTTTTTACACCAATCAATACTTAAAAAAAATATATTTTTTTGACTAAAATGAAAGCGACTTAAAAGTTGGGTGGCCAAAATGAAAATGTAAACATGACATGGAATGTACAATAAATTGTTGTTGGAGATTTAACACTTGAATATCTAAATGAAAGCGCTTTAAAAGTTGGGTGACCAAATTACAATGATTTCATTTAGAGAGACCAAAATGAAAGCACCCTAAAAATTGAGTGACGAACTAGGTAGTTTGCCCTTAATTTAATTATAAAATTAAGGGTAAACTACACTAATAGTCACTCAATTATTAATAAATTTCTTGCTTTGTCACCCAACTATAAAAAGTTACAAAATGGTCATGCAACTTGTAACACCCCTAACCCGTATCCGCTGCCAGAACAGGGTTTCGGAGCATTACTACCATTTACAGATCACTAAAAAAAATTTAAATACTTACCGATTCAATGCATCATATAAATAAATATATTACCATTCAATCAACAGTTTGACAGTTGTATAAGCATCAAACAGCAACATTGTTAGTATACTTGCACATATCTCATATAAATTCAACAACGATATATCTATTTTCTCGACATATCGCACTTGAGTTTAATAATAGTCTCAATTACATAATTTCCTTGTATCAACATATCAAAGATAATCATATATGTACATGTCATGAAACATATCATGCTCTTACCGCTTCTTCATAAGCATATATCATTCATTTCATTATATCAATATTTCATGCTCCATCATTTCTATATATTTTATGTATATTTATTCCGGTAATAGCTTATATCAAACTTAACATAAATTATATTTCATGTACTTATACTTATTTCGTTTATCTATCTTCATAATTATTTCATATAACCATTCGTCATCGATACATATTACACGAATATCAATTGTTCAACAGATGCTAGGCGTCTCCCATCCACGGTCTTATTTATCTTTGACATGATGCCATAGTGTCTTTCAACTATGGTCTTACTCATTTTCTGTCATGTTGCCATGGTATCTTTCAACCATGGTCTTGTTCATTTCATATCACGTTGCCATGGTATCTTTCAACCATGGTCTTACACATTTCATATCGAGTTGCCATGGTATCTTTCAACCATGGTCTTACACTCAGGTTGCCATGGTATCTTTCAACCATGGTCTTACACATTTCATATCAGAGAGCACACTCCCGCGAACCTCATCCTTGCAGCGGGATTACCAGTCCAGGCTAAATCCCCTGCAATATAAACTCATAGAGTATTGTCGGGATTACCAGTCCAGGCTAAATCCCCTGCAACGACAATTACTCTAATGAGCTTGGATCCGAATTACCAGTCGAAGCTAAATTCAGACTCTAATTGGATTACCCGTCCGGCTAAATCCATTTTACACATATTCTTCGGAGGGCTATATCAGATAGGATCACCCGTCCGGCTAGATCCTTTTTACCGTCAATTCCTTTTCGAGATCCATCGAATTTTCCTTTCATTCAACCGGATTTCTTCCCATTTTATCAAATATATCAATGTTTTATAAATTTTCATACAATGAACATTCAAATCATATTCACATCAATAACATACAATCTCAAGCATTTCGAATATAATTCAAGTTACACGAACTTACCTCATTGATTGCTCGTGTTTATTATATCATTATTCGATATATTTTCTTTCCATGATCAAGTCTCGTATTTGTGTCGTCCGGATCTTTATAAATAAATTTGATCATCATTTTCATTCATTTCATATTCTAATACATTTAATTAATGCTCTAGGCAAAATTTACCATTTTGCCCTAAACTTTAATTAATGACGATTTCATCCTTAGGGACGGAAAGTAAAATTCTTGCAATTTAATCCTTATTTCCAACTATTATTCTCATATATATTGATAACAGTCCATGAATTCTATAAAATATCAAAATTTTCCATAATTTCAACACCTTTCAATTTAATCCTAAAACATGTTTTCCCGATCTTGAACTAAATTGATAGTTTTGTTAAATTTTGTAATTTAAATAATAAAATAATCTATTTCATGCAATTTAGTCATTTCTGGCATTTTACAAAATTGCCCATAAAATTTTACTTTTATTCAATTTAGTCCCCGAGCCTAAAACATGCAAATTAGCCATGCTAGATGAATATTCATACATATTTTCCTCCTCCTCCTCTCCATTCCACATCCTTAATTTATATAACATACAACAAGTAACATTATCAATAATTTCACTATTTACTTATATGTACATTCAAAACTGTCCATTTGCGTCATAGTCACTAAATTATTTATTTATTAAGCTACAGAAATCAAAATTAAGATCCGTTAATTTTTACTGAAACTAGACTCACATGTATTCTTATCATAAAATTTTCAGAATTTTTGGTTTAGCCAATTAGTACAGTTTATTCATTAAAGTCACCCCTGTTCTGCTGTCTGACAGTTCTGACCCTTCTTCACTAAAAATTAGTTATCTCCTTTTACAGAATTCAAATGATGTTCTAGTTTATTTCTAATAAAACTAGACTCATTCAGGATTCTATAAATATAAATTTAAGCCTCTAATTATTTTTCTTCATTTTTTATTATTTTTCAAAGTCTGAACAGGGAACCTGAATTCATTCTGACCTTGTCTCACAAAATTCATTATATATCAAAATTTACAAATTCATTGCTTACACTGTTTCTTCTATGAGAAACTAGACTCATTAAGATTTAATTCCATATTTTTTTCATCTTCTAATTCAATTTATAAAATTTATGGTGATTTTTCAAAGTTAGACTACTGCTGCTGTCCATAACTGTTTTAGTGCAAGATATTAATTACCATGTTATAACACCCTTATTTTCTTTTTCTACACCATTTCTCATCACTTTCTCTTATTTTCTCTTCACTAACATATCAAGAACATAGGACCTTATGTAATAAAACTCTACTATAACATTATTTCCATGATTTATCAACAATAACAAACTTAAAAACATATTGAAATCTTGATGTACTTACCTTATTCTCTTGATACCAATCTTTAACTTGATTTTCTCTCTCCTCCAGCTTCTATTTCTTGAATCCAACTTGATATTCTAACTCCCCATGTTCTCCTTAACATTTTTCTCTCTTGGTAGCTATGGAAATTCATTTGATTTTTGGGTGAAAATGGTGAATTTTTGGTAAAAGGACCAAATTGTAAAGAAAGTAAAACTTTCTTTCTTCCTCTCTTTCTCTCACGTTAGTTTGCATGGAAAGGAAAGATGATGAAAATTCTTCATCTTTCTTTCCTTATATACTAAATAAATAATAATAAAATAATATTAAATATCTCATAAAATATTAATAAAATAATATTTATCTAATTAATTAATTTAAAATATCATTAACATAATCATTACATTCTAGAATTCTCTCTCTTACTAATTGACCATTTTGCCCTTCATGATCTTTTAGAATTCCATCCTTGAGTCATCATTTAATTTGGTAAAATTGTAATTTAGTCCCTCATAGTTCTTCACTTATTCAATTTGGTCCTAATTCATCCATTTTCCTTAGTTTCTAGATCATTCTACCCTTAAAATATTTACACTATTGGTCCTTCAACTTTTTCATATTTATACTTTAACCCTTTAAGTCTTGAGTATTTACTCTTAGGCAACAAAACTTTTCTAACTTTTACAATTTAGTCCTTTCCTGAATCAAGATATCATAATTTACTTCCCAATGTTGCCATAACTCAAAACTTCCCTTTTTTATCACTTTATTTCCTTATTTTATTATATCAAGGATAATATATTACTGTAAAAATTTTCAGGGTATTACACAACTAACCCTCAACTTATACAAATTTAACCTTCAATAACACAAAGAAAAAGCAAAACTGCAAAAAAAAAAATACTAAATTACATAATGTGTAAATGTTGAGAGTTAATTTTTTTAGAATCAAGACTAAATTGATATAAATTATAAATGTTGATGATTAAATTACTATTATGTCAATTTTAAAATTTGTAACTATTAGCCATAAAAGAAAAAATTGAATAGTTGGTGATCATTTTATAATTTTTGATAGTTGAGTGGCTAAAATATAATTTTACTAAATTAGGTGACTACTAATGTAGTTTACCCTTAAATTCATTATTAAATTAACTTGAGTTGAGTTGGGTTTATAGATTTATATTTGGGTTGGGTTAAGTTTATATATATTTAGGGGGGTTGGGTTGGGTATTTGGGCTGAGTTTATATTATGAATTGGGTTGGGTTAAGTAAAATGATATTGGGTTGGGTATAAAACTATTTATTAATTTAAAAAAATCAAAATCAGTTTATTTGATTATTTCTGTTTGAGTTTGAAAAATCGAAAATTGAATTGGTTTAATTATTTAAATCGGTTTAGTTAATTGAATTAATCAAAAATTTTAGGTTTATTTGATTCAGTTGAATCGATTTAGGCAGGTTTATGTATTTGTAGAGTCGTTGGTGGATCATATTCATATACCTATGCTTAAATATGTATTAAATACGAATGTCACACACAGATATTCCGAAAAATAAAACAAAGAATCAGAACAGCATAAATCTGAAATTTAAAATTTAAAAAGTAGAGAGATTAAATTCCTAGAAATACAAGTACGGAGACAAAATTCCTAATATTTGAAAAGTACAAGGACTATAGACATATTTTAACCTAAATAAAAATGAGCATGAAAGACGAGGATCTTGCAACTTTCAAACAATGTTGTAGAAATTAGATCATAGGTGGAATTAGACCTACACATGGAGCGACGACTAGTCTAGGTCCAAAGGTCCGTCCAGAAAATGGTAAGGTTGGACAGGAATACAAAACCTAAAAATGAGTTTGGATAAAATTTAATACCTATTTTTTATATGAGTCAAGCCCGAATATATTATGTTATAAAAAATAATTATACTAATTATATATGTTAAATAATAATTTTATAATTATAATTATATTTATATTTATATTTATATTTATATCAAATCACTAACTCAATAATAATTAAACTAATTACTCAAATCTAGAAGAAAAAAACTTTCCTAACTAAATAACCCAACCAAAAATATAAAATTGTATTTAATACAATAAAATATTTATTATATTTATGGTAGTATTTTAATGTGTTAGAAAACTTTTTAGTGCATTTAGTGTATTATATATATTTTTAATTAAAATTAATCTAAAAAAATCAAATATGAAGGAGCCAAGTCGAGTTCAGGTTTACCTTTCTTAAATTGAATTGAGTTTGGAAAAACAACCCATTTTTCAAATCGAGTCCAAGCTTAAAAATTTGATCTAAATACCTTGTATAGGACCGGTCTAAACTTGGCCCAGCCTAACCATGAGCATTTCTAGGTAGAACTAGTTTCATCAATAAAAAAATCAGTCTAGCTGTTGAACTGTAAGGTTATTTATTCTTGATTTTCAAAAATTTTTATTGGTTCACAGTACTTTAATTCATATTCTATTTTATCTTATCTCTTCAAACAATCTAACTACCGATTTTTATTTCAACCACTTATTTCCACTCAATTCTAATCTCACTACTTTGAAGGCCAACATTATTTCGTTTGACTCTAGATTTTGCCATTTTGTTTTTTTTTTTGTTTTTAATATCATTATAGAATCTGATCATATATTTTTTTTATACAATGCCTAGAACTATTCATAGTTCATCCTCAATTCATAAATAGTTAGATAATAAACTTCAGCACACTCAAACCCACGTTCTCCTACATTGATAACAATGTCTATACCAATTAAGTTAAGAATCAATTGGCTATTATATAGATATATATATATATATATATATATATAATCATTTTGCTCATGGAATTTATAACAGAGCATGCTTTATGAAATTATTACAGCAATCACGGAACCAACAAACATTGTTGTGAGAATTTAATATAATTTCTATCATTTGCATTGGAATTACATGTCGGAGTGGGAGCAGCTTCAACTTCATCATTTTTAGCCCCCAAAAAGTAATACAAACAGTTAATCAAAGGTTGCTGATATTGTTGTGTTCAAAGAAAGTGAGGCAGTTTTCAGACAAGGCATGTCGTTCAATGCCCATCTTCATCAATAATGGTGGATTTATAGGGCTGTACATTGGCCGAGCTGGGTCAACTCAATAATTTAGGTTCGTTTTCTAAGTTCAAAATCAGCTTAATCCAAAAAATAGATTTAAAAGCTTGCTCAAGTCCGATCCGAATAAAAATGTTAAAATTCGGGCTTGACTTAATCCACCAGTATTAAATTTTTTATATAAAAATAAAATTTAAAAAATATAATACATCAAATACAATAAAAACATTAAAAAAATATTTTTCAAGGAAAAAAAATTAAAAAATATACTTAAAGAACACTAAGACAATTGCAACTTAGCAAACAAATACCTTTAAAGCCGTAGCAAAATTAATAATAAAACAAGAGTTATACAATATCCAAACAATAACAACAAAAAAGTAACAATATAATGATAACAAAGTAATGAAAAAACAGTAAAAAAAAATAGCAACAATTTTTTTTTTGTAAATTCGGGTCGGGCCTGGGCAATAAGAGCTTACTTGAGGCCCGACCTATTTAGGGTAACGAGCTTTACTTTTGTCCAAATCAATTTTTCAGGACTATATTTTTGCATCCTCTCACTTTTTGAGTGAGCCTTCGGGTCGGATTGGGTGGCCCGACCCCATGGATAAGTTTACAAATATCTCGTATAATCTATCGGACGAAGCTAGAAATTTTTTTTTAAGAGAGACCAAGATTAAATTTTAAAGGGGTTAAGGTATAATTTTTTTTATTTGTATTATCTTTTATTTAAGAATTTTAATGGGATTAAACTAAAATTTTACTATATTAGAGGGACCAATGTGCAATTGTATTATTGCATTAACTTATAATTTCAAAATTTTAAAAAACTACAAAATAATTTTACCATTTTAGGAAGGTCAAGGCACTTCTCATCTCTACATACATATTTTCTATTAAAAAAAGGATAAATAAAGTTCGATTTAAACCAGTTTAATTGACTTAATTGATGATTTTTAGTAGAATTAGTTCATTATGATAATTATATCGATCAATTATTAAATATAATTTTTTAATTGAATCAATTGATTTATCCGCTTCTAATATAATTTATTTAAATTTACTTATAACATATATAATATATATTAATTTCAATCAAAACCCAAACCCATTAATTTTGGTTTAATAAATCGAGGCTTATTTGGTTTAGGTAGTTAACTTTTTCGGTTAATCGGTTAAAATATGAGGTTGTTTGTTTAAGATGTTTTAAACTAAATTGAAAAATTACTCTCCTCTAATTCGAGTTATGTTTTTTTGAATTTGACCGTGATTGTCAAATAAGAATATATTTTTATCTATTTCTACTAATATATTTAATTTTTTATTTTTCTTTCAAAAGTACAATACAATCATATGCGAATATAGAGGGCCCTAGTTCCTAAAATAGATAAATTATAATTTAGCCCTTCATATATAATAAATTTATAAATTAATATATAGTAAAAATTAGAATTTAGCCCTAAAATTAAAAAAAACTTTAATTTCTTTAAAAATGATGAAATTTTACATTAATATATAATAAATTTATATTTTGACATCTAAAAGATTTACAATTCAATTCAAGTCAACTAATTTTTTTTCTGAATTTACTAACAAAATATAAAGTAAAATCAAATTATTATAATGTATAAATAGATGAAAATTTTGAAAATAATCCAAACAAAAATCTACATTTAAATAGATTAATTTTGTTATTGACATATTGAGATCCATGATGACTAAAGTGTTAAAGACAAAAAGAATGTCTTTTTTAAGAAAAAAATATTTATTTGATTGGGGACTTTGCTTGCACGCTAGGTTATGTAGGGTTTCATTCACCTACATATACACACATATATAGAGATTAGATAGGCAGATACTTTGCCTTTTTAGTTAAAATTTTCTAATATAATATTTTTATAATTTAAAATATATATATTTACCAAATAAAATTTCATAAATTAAATTTTCAATAAATAAATTATTATTCATAGATATGAAATTTTCTATATTTTTATGTTAATTATGTTTAAATACCTTGTGTTGTATAATTATTATGTCATTTTCCTAAGTGAAAGTAGTGGATTGGTGGAATCTTTCAAATAAGTCTCCTTATTATTAAATATATCAATTTAGTCCATATATAATATACTATTTAACAAAATCAATAATTTTAAAGCTTTTATGGTTCTGTAAATATTTTTTTGTTTAAAATTGAACTATGAATGAAAATAATAATTTTCATGTTGTTTTTTAAATAGTAAATATTAACTCCGATTAAATTTAGCCTTTTTTTTTAATTTTTTCTTTAATAGTACAAAGCTTACATCACTTCTTTTAATGGTAAAAGGACTAATTTGATTTGATCCCTATAATAAAAGGATTTAGAACATAACTTCACATGCTTTCATATCATTAAACAAAGTCATGTTGGTGTCGAATTTTGAAATCAAGCTGGAAATTACGTCTAAAGTTGGTAAGCAATTCGAATTTAATTCGAAATAAGAATTCAAATTTGATTCAATTGTTTTCAAATTAAGTTTAAGTGTCAAGTTCAAGTAGCTCGAGTTATCGATAGACTCAAGTTCAAATACTGAGTACTCAATTCAAGCAACTCGCGAGCTTGATCGAGGATTGCAATTTTAATATTTTAATAATAAAGTACTATTTTATCAAAAGTTTTGTTTATGAAATGAAAGTATATGATGCATACAAACTTATAAATCGATCTCAAATAATTCGATTTTATTTTTAAGTGAGCTTAAACTTGGATAATATTTTCGATCAAGCTTGAGTTTTTCACAGTTTGAACTCAACTTGACTCGATTATGCCCTAATCAATCCTTTGCACGTTTTTTTCTCTGAAAATCTAATCTTGATTCTCACGTTTGGGTTGAATTCTTTTGAAGGCTAACAACAATGTAGGTCCCATTTAAGTAAATTCCCAAAAGCCTTTTAATGATTTGATTCTTTTTATGGTATTTCCTTTTTATTTTATTAATAAAAAAGAACGTTAAAATGTGTTTTAAGTCCCTATATTATTTCTATATTTAGAATTTAGCCATTTTACTTTTCATATTTTAAAATTCAAGTCTAATTGTTAACACTGTTAAAATTCTACTGTTAAATTCTTCGGCGTGATGTTTTGAGGTTATAAAAAAATTCACCATGTAACAAAAAAGGATGTTATTATGAACTTAAATTTAACAAAAGCATTTTACTATGTTCACAATTGGACTAGCATTTTTTTTTTAATTTGAAAAGTAGAGAATTAAATAACTTAAAATAAAAAGGGGATTATATTCTAAATATATGAAGAATACAGGGACTTGAAGTAAATTTTAACCTAAAAAAGCACGTGCTTAAAACCTGCATAAAAATGCTTGAAAGCATGAAAAGAAAAAAAAATTGAAAACATGAACCCGTGTGATTGCCTAATGGTCAAACGTATTTATCGTCCTAGGTGTGACTTGGATTCGAGTCGTCTTAGTTGCGTTTGTTGTTCGAGCTTTACCTTATTATTATAATTCATAAAAAAAAAAACCATTAAAAGTTATTTGTAGGTAGAAAATTTTTATAGTATTTATGAAAATTGGAGGGATATTTTAATTTAAACTTTATTAGTCAATTAGTCCTTGCATTATTCTCCAATTCTCAAATTGGTTTTTATTTTTTATTTTTATCAAAAATAATATTTGAATGATTATGTTTGCCTCATTTTACCCCCTAAAAAAGTACAACATACCACGTGTCATGTTCTTATTGGCTAGTATTATTTTTTGGGTGAACAAGGATTTGGATACCACTTCCAAAAAAACAAAGTTAAAGGGTCAAACTGAGAATTACGGTATAGTTCAAAGGCCAATTTACTAATAAAACATTCATTTTATTATTTGTATGTGTTTGAGATTCCAATATTCGACAATTAAACATAACAATAAAAACTTGCACGCGTGTACACTTATCTATCGCATTGATAACTTGAATCTAATATATTAAAAAAATAGACTTATCAATTTTTAATGATGCAATCTTTTTTTGGAACAGTTATCCATGCAATAAGTCCAGATGTGTTCAAATTTTAATCACGTATTTTAAATAAACTTTGTGTCAAGTACTAGCTAAAATTAATGTCCCGGTTAACAACTAAACAAACAAAAGGATTATATTGATATACTATTGATATTTTGATGATTCGATTAGAACATTTTGAAATTTAAGATGAATCTAAATTATAAATTGGAAAATATTTTCATTTGTATGAGTTTACAAGTACGAAGGTACAAACACTAGTGGTACATGTCCAACCAACTAGAAATAGAATAAACTCGATATAAAGTATCATGGAGTGAAAGTTGAAATACAACTAGACAATGTCTAGGAGAAATCCCACACATGACAGTTTTTCGTGTTGAAACTCGAACTTGCACACTCAAAGTCTCACAACCTTGGCTAGGGAGAGCATTTAGTTTTTTTTTACCTTTTTTTTTAATTAAATTGACTTAATTGACCATAATTTACAAAAATCGATCTGACTGAATCAAAGCTCAAGAACCAACATAACCGAATTGACTTTAGGTCGGTTGGTTAACCAACTTAATCACCTTTAGTTATAGGGCAAGGTTATTGAGATTGAATAATATATATTTATTTTATATATTGTAGATATATTTTAAATAATTTAAAACTAGGATGATCGATTAATGACTTAACCAACTTTAGTTGTTGAGTTAAGTTATTGGGCTTGAATAATATATATTTATTTTATATATTATAAAATATAAATATATTATAAATAATTTAAAATATTAAATTAAGTCAATTTTTTCAATCAGGTTGATTTGAAATTTCAAAAACTAATAACCAACTGAAATAATCAACAAAACCGAATTCATAACAAAAAAACCTAACTTACACAAACAAAAACTAACTAGACTAGTTGGGTCGTTTTTTTTTCAATTTTAACCAAAATTTGTTCTCCCCTAACCTCATCCCTTGTCAATTTTGCTAATTAAGGTTGTTAGAACTTGATCTAACCAGTCGGTTGAATTAGAAAATTGGGATCTAATCGGTCCAACTAGTACCAATGACTTGAACTAATTAAAAAACTAGAGTCGAGTAAATTTTTGATTAAGAAACATTTAAATTCGAATAAATATGCAATCTTATTGTTTTAAATTATAAATGTATTCTTATGCTTCCACTGTTGTTTACTCGTGATGTAAATTTTTTGAAAATTTCTATTTTGTAATGGTTGAACCAGTGATCCAGTTGATTAAACGAGTTAAACTACAAAATCGATAATCTAACTAATTTGACTATTGATATATATATGGTCACTACAATATCTACTAACACCTTATTGTCTATAATTTGAATAATAATAATAATAAAGAATCTTGATGCAATTAAACCTTCCTTGTATACAAACATGGGTATGTTACACTAATAGTCATCCAATTATTACTATTTTTTTCTAACTATAAAATGTTATAAAACGGTCATCCAACTATTCAACTTTATCGTTTTTGGTCACCAACTGGCTAATAGTGACAACTTTTAAAATTGGCATAATAGCAACTTTAACCCTCAACACATATATGTTATGTCAAATTAGTATTGATTCTAAAAAAAATCAACCATTTACATTTACATATTATGTAATTTAGCTCTTCTCTTTTTTGCAATTTTGTTTTTCTTTATGACATTGAGAGTTAATTTTAAAATAATGAGAAAATATGAAAATTATTATCTTTGATCTTTAAGTGCTTCCATTTTTTTTATTTTCAATCAAAATTAATTGACGTATTTGTTGTTGTTTTTTAGTTTTTTAAGTGAAAGGATCACAAAAAAAAAAAAAAGAGGGCAAAATCATAAAAAGACCAATTTACATAATGTGTAAATGTTGAGAGTTAATTTTTTTATAATCAAGACTAAATTGACATAATGTATAAATGTTGAGGGTTAAAGTGTTACTGTGCTAATCTCAAAATATGCCATTGTTAGCCAATTGGTCACCAAAAAATACAAAATTGAATAGTTAAGTGACCATTTTTTAACTTTTTATAGTTAGGTGACTAAAAAGAAAATTTACTATCAATTGAGTGATTACTAATGTAGTTTACTTTTGAAAATATCACACAATCAAGCACAATGAAATCACATTTTCTATAATATTACAATAAATGTTTTTAGAATTGGATCGTCAATCAAATCGATTAGCTCATCGGTTTGTTGATCCGATTAAGAATCATTAAAAAAACATGGTTCAATTGGTTTGTACTTATTCTCGACCTAACTAATTTAAAATTAATATTCAAACTGATATCCTTATCGGTTCTCGAACCAAACAATCTAACTAACTGATCTAATCCAATTTAAACATCATAAATTACAATAATAACAATATCAATCGAAACAAATACCAATTATTTTTCTTAACATTTGGTTATTGATTCTTAACTAACCTCAACTGACACCAGTTTCATATGTTTGTTTTTCCAACCAAATCACATGTTTTCATATGTCTGCCTGACAAAACCTACAGTCTTTTTTTAGCATCTTCTTTCTCTAAATAATGGGGTCCCTTTATTTGATCATTTGGGTTCAATTTTGGTTTACCCAAATCTTCAATTTTCAATGTCTCTTTTTTTTTTTTTTAAATAATTGGTAAATTATTCAAAAGCAAAAGTACTTAATATTGTTTGTTAGACAAATTATCATCTGTTTTTCACCTAATTGGATTTCTTTTAATAACAACAAAATAAATTTTAATATTTATATACATGGTTGATTAAGTCTTAACTCGATTGACATTAACATTGTTGCTAATGTAGGAGAATGTGGGTTTGAGTACACGAAAACACATTATCCTCCTATTCATGAGTTGAGGAGGGACTATGGGTAGTTCTAAGCATTATATCATAAAGAATAAATATTATCAAAACCTATAATAAGATTGTTAAAAAAAAAACCATCATATACGGGAGAAACTCACTTACACTAACATAAAATTAAAGTAGTTTTACACTCTTTTATATATTTTTATATGATTAAACTTTTAAAGATTCAACCATTGAATTTATTGATATAATTATACTTGTCATGCATGTAAAATCCGAATTGATTTAAAATACATTATAATTACTTGTACACGAATCAATCGGTCAAATTTGATATACATAATCTATGAATGAAATATTAAATTCAACAATTAATTATTAAAATATTAATTATAAAAAATTAATATATTTAAATATCATCTCAAGGAAAAGGTTTGAATCATGTGTTATGAAATCTGTGAAAAAAATAAAGTTGTGCACTACATTAAATTTTGGGAATTGCTTCAAAGTTATGCCACATTTTGTGGTTTCAACATGTGATTAAAAAAATAGTTGGAATATGAAATATTAATATAATTTTTGAAATATGAAAAACATTGAATAAAATTATTAAAAATTTAAAAATATTTTTTGTTAAATTGGAATGAAAGTGTGAGAAAATCTTTAAAAAATAAAAATTTATTTTCACTGAAAATGTTTTATAAAATTGAAAAAGTTGAAAATAAAATTTTATTTTAAATGAATTAACCTCATTTAAAACTCCTACAAACACAAAATTGTTTTTAAATAATAAATCTATTATATTTGTTGAAATAAATGTAAACATAGAATATTTTATTTTATTTTATTATTTTTATTATAGAATTATTAGTATCTAAGTTGTTGATTATTTTATATATATCTCGAGTGATGAAATATCGTCTTGTCAGTATTATGTATTTACAATTCATAAAAAAAATTAATCATTATAAATAAAGTTTACTCACTTTAATAATTTTTATGAGTTGAGAATTAACTCAATTGGCACGGGCATTATTGTCAATGCAGTTAGGGATGATACTAGAAAATTTTTATAAGGAGCTGAAATTAAATTATAATTTTTACGATAGTAAAATGTAATTTCATTATTTGAATAGTCTATATATTTTTAATTTTTAAAGGATTAAATCAAATTTTATTTTTTTAGGGGTCAATGTATAATTTTACCTTTACTAATTTAAAATTTTAAAATTTTAAAGAGCTTAAATGAAAAATTTTCATTTTAGGGCTCTGTTAGCCCTTTAAATACGCCTCGAATGTAGGAAGGCGTGAGTTCGAGTGTGCTAAAACATATTATTCTCTTATTTATGGGTAGTTCTAGCATTCTCAAAATTATAATTTAATCTTTAAAATAAAAATAAAATAAAGCAGAAGAAAATTATTTATCAAATATTATATGATTTTTTTTTTAAAATTACCATCTATAATATATAGTGTAGAATTCTTGGGGGGTGTACATTAAAGAAAAAAGAGTGAGAAAATCAAAGGGAAAGCAATAGGGCATTAAATTACCTTATCCTATACCGCGAAACACGCTATCATTTCCCTTTCTCCCATCTAATTCTAACGGGCTCCGCGTGTTCTTCAAACTACTACTTCATAAATCATTAGAAAAAGACAAGTAATTAATTTATTCTAAATATAATTAATTAATTAATTAAAATTAATTAATTGATAAAAATAGTAGCAGAGGGAAAGAGTTGTTTTGTTTTAAATTAAAAAAGCGATGAATGTCGGCTCTTTAATCTCATCTTTTATTTCTCAAAGAATCCACAATCTCTATCTTTATTTTGCTTTTCTTTTTTCTTTGGTTTAATTTCTCCAAACATCCCCGAATTATGACCTTGATTTGAAATTAATTCCTAAACTTTAAAATAACCAAGTCCTCAACATACTAGTATCGTATTAATCAGGTCCTTTTACGAGCCTAAAATCGTATGGAACATATTAAAAACATGCAGATTTCAGGCAAAGAAAGGTAAACTACAATTAATGTCACTAAACTATTAGTAAATTTACATTTTGGTCATTCAACTTTAAAAAGTTACAAAATAGTCATTAAACTATTCAAAAGTTTTTGTTTAACTCAGTGGGCTGTAAAGTTTTTTAAAAGTCTGGCTAACAAGTTCCAAGTGACAATTCAACGATAGGTATGGTGGATCATCCAAGTCGATCTGATGGTCAATGCCAGAGATTGAATAAGAAAATTGTTTGTATTTTGATTCATAGATTCGTGACATTTAAAGCTGTTTTTTTTTAAAATAAACTAAATTGTAAAAGAGAAGGAGAAGGAAAGCTTGCAAACAATGTGAATATAGAATGCCATACAAAATAACTTAAACGAAAATTTTCGGTGATCATTTTATAACCTTTTGAAGTTGAGTGGCCAAAATGTAAACTTACTAAATGTTTAATGACATTGGGTGTAGTTTACTAAAAAAAATATACGGAACAAATTGTAAGTACTTATCTACTTACTGCATGAACAATTTAGATTTGATGTGTTAAAAGAACAAAAGGTATCATTAAAATTTAAAAAAACGCCACTTTTTTTTCACCGAAACACATATGATCCAAGCTATCCATTTAATATGTACAAATATATTTAAATTTTGATGTACATATTTTAAATTATACTCCACTTTAAATACAAACATATAAAACTCGAGCTGATGGCTAGTCTAAGATCAAATTCGTATGTGACGTGCGTATTTATTATATAAACATTTTAGATTTTCCATAAAAAAATAATTTGATGTGTCCAAGCTATCCAAATAGATACAAACATGTTTAAAATTTGATCCAAACGTTTTTAATTATACTCCATGTCCGATTTGAGCTAACATTGAATTTTGAGGGTTTAATTATAATTTTTTTAAATTTATGGATTAATTTAAAATCTAAACCATATTTTGGGGATGTATGGTAAAATTAACCCGTGGTATTTATTTTTTCTAAT